>NC_090726.1:204607616-204615116 GCF_036898095.1 Palaemon carinicauda
ATATACATACATATACATATAATACATACATACATACATTTATATATATATATATATATATATAAATGTATGTATGTATGTATTATATGTATATGTATGTATATATATACATACATATACATATAATAGCATACATACATACATTTATATATATATATATATATATATATATATATATATAATATATATATATATATATATATATATACAGTATATATATATATATATATATATATATATATATATATATATATATACAGTATATGTATGTATATATATATACATACATATACTGTGTTTTAAATATATATATATTATATATATATATACATATACTATATATATATATATATATATATATATATATATATCCATATATATATATATAATATATATATATATATATATATATATATATATATATATATATATATATATATATATACATACACACACATTCATATACATATAATACATATATACTGTATACATCGATAAGACCTTTTATCTTCTTATAGTACTTTAGTGAGATAACGTTTCTTGATCCATTTCCCTCGATATACAAAGCAAAAACTATGACCCAGTCACAACCTGATGAGAGGTAGATTCGGAAACACCACGGAGATACTAAAATCCAGAGGAAAATAAAGTTAATGGACGATAAAAGTTTATATATTGAAAATAAAATTAACATTAAAGAAAGAACTATTTGAATAGCACATCATCATAACCAGCTGTAAGTAGCCCATTGCAGAACAAAGGCCTCGGATATATCCTTCCCCTCGTGTCTGTTTATGGTCTTTCTATGCCAGTGTATACCCACAAATTTTCTATGCATCATTTTCTCTTCTTTCCCCTGCTTCTTTTACAATCTCTAGGGACCTATTTTGTTATTTTCTCATTATTACTATTATCATTAATTACTAAGCTACAACCCTACTTGGAAAAGCAAGATACTATAAGCCCAGGGGCCCCAACCGGGAAAATAGCCCAGTAAGGAAAGGAAACAAGTAAAAATTAAATATTTCAATAACAGTAACACTAAAATAAATATTTCCCATATAAACTATAAATACTTTAACAAAACAAGAGGAAGAGAAATAAGACAGAATAGTGTGCCTGAGTGTACCCTTAGGCAAGAGAACTCTAATCCAAGACAGTGGAAGAACATGGTACAGAGGCTATGGCACTACCCAAGACTAGAGAACAATGGTTTGATTTTGGAGTGTCCTTCTTCTAGAAGAGCTGCTTACCAAAGCTAAAGAGTCTCTTCTACCCTTACTTACCAAGAGGAAAGTAGCCAATGAACAATTGCAGTGCAGTAGCTAACCCCTTGGGTGAAGAAGAATTGTCTATAGTCTGTCTTTCTGATTATATGTCCTGCTAATGTCCATTTCTTTTTCTTACATGTTAGAATATCCTCTACTTTACTTTGCTCTCGTATCCATGTTGCTCTTTTTCTGTCTCTTACTGTTAATCCCATAATTATTCTTTTCATAGCTCTTTGAGATGTAACTAGTTAATGTTCTAAGGCTTTAGCAAGGCTAAAAAAAAATTTTATACTTTAGTTAACACTGGTATGACCATCTGATTAACAACTTTCGTTTTTTAGAGAAAGTGACATTTTACTTTTCATAATCTCAATTTGTTACCCAAAAGCTTTCCATGGATTATATTAATATAACTCCCAAATGATGTAATTTCAGTTCCATGTAATGAAGAGGGCGGACTGAAAGTGTTTCTTATGAATTAGTTAATATTGATATGACCATCTGATTAACTGCTTTTCTTTTTAGAGAAAGTGGCATTTTACGTTTCATAATCTCATTCTGTTAACCAAAATATTTCCATTGATTATATTGATATAATTCCCAAATAATGTAATTCAACTTCCATCTAATTAAGAGGGTGTGCTGAAAGTGTTTCTTATGAATTAGTTAATACAGGTAAGGCCATCTGATTAAATAGTTTTTTTTTATTTTTTTAAGAAAGTGGAATTTTACATTTCATAATCTCAATTTGCTACCCAAAAGCTTTCCATGAATTATATTAATATAATTCGCAAAGGATGTAATTTCAGTTCCATCTAAAAGTGTTTCTTATGCATTATTTAATATTAGTATGACCATCTGATGAAATACTTTTCATTTTAGAGAAAGTGGTATTTTACTTTTCATAATCTCATTTTATTAACCAAAAGCTCTTTATGGATTATAATAATATAATTCCCAAATGATATAATTTCAGTTCCATCTAATCAAGAGTTTGAACTGAAAGTATTTGATTAGAATCATATGAAATTCTAATTATCTATCTCGTCTGTGTGATTAGATTTATGTTAACTAATCAATGAATAACCCATATTACCAATCCTTTGAGGACGTTCGAACATAAGGCCTCCAATGATAATGGCCGTTCTCATTTAAGAATACGTTAACAAAGAGGAGTCTTTGAAACTAGTATTTCGTCAAAGGTGGTTAATAATATTAGAATTAGTTTCATTTACAACTAATTCATATTAAAATTAGTTTTAATACACATAATTCATATTAAAATTAGTTTTAATACAATAATTCATATTAGAATTAGTTTCATTACACCTAATTCATTTCAAAATTAGTTTTAATGCACATAATTCATAGCCAAATTTGTTTCATTACACCTAATTCATATCATTATCATCATCTATACCATTCTCTTCTTTAAAATAATAATAATAATAATAATAATAATAATAATAATAATAATAATAATAATAATAATCCATGTTGGAACCCTTGGGCTTATAGCATCCTGCTTTTCCATCTAAGGTTGTAGCTTAGCAAATAATAATAATAATAATAATAATAATAATAATAATAATAATAATAATAATAATAATAAATTTTATTCATTTCCTTATTTAATTTCCTCACTGGGCTATTTTTTCCTGTTGAAGCCCCTGGGTTTATAACATCCTGCTTTTCCAACTAGGGTTGTAGTTTAACAAGTAGTAATAATAATAATAATAATATTAATAGTAATAATAAAGTTTATTTATTTCCTTATTTAATTTCCTCACAGAAGTATTTTTCCCTGTTGAAGCCCCTGGGTTAACAACATCCTGCTTTTCCAACCAGGGCTGTAGCTTAGCAAGTAATAATAATAATAATAATAATAATAATAATAATAATAATAATAATAATAATAATAATAATAATAATAAAGTTTATTTATTTCCTTATTTAATTTCCTCACAGAGGTATTTTTCCCTGTTGAAGCCCCTGGGTTTATAACATGCTGCTTTTCCAACCAGGGCTGTAGCTTAGCAAGTAGTAATAATAATAATAATAATAATAATAATAATAATAATAATAATAATAATAAAGTTTATTTATTTCCTTATTTAATTTCCTCACAGAGGTATTTTTCCCTGTTGAAGCCCCTGGGTTTATAACATGCTGCTTTTCCAACCAGGGCTGTAGCTTAGCAAGTAGTAATAATAATAATAATAATAATAATAATAATAATAATAATAATATTAATAATAATAAAGTTTATTTATTTCCTTATTTAATTTCCTCACAGAGGTATTTTTCCCTGTTGAAGCCCCTGGGTTTATAACATGCTGCTTTTCCAACCAGGGCTGTAGCTTAGCAAGTAGTAATAATAATAATAATAATAATAATAATAATAATAATAATAATAATAATAATAATAATAATAATAATAATAAAGTTTATTTATTTCCTTATTTAATTTCCTCACAGAGGTATTTTTCCCTGTTGAAGCCCCTGGGTTTATAACATCCTGCTTTTCCAACAAGGGCTGTAGCTTAGCAAGTAATAATAATAATAATAATAATAATAATAATAATAATAATAATAATAATAATAATAATAATAATAATAAAGTTTATTTATTTCCTTATTTAATTTCCTCACAGAAGTATTTTTCCCTGTTGAAGCCCCTGGGTTAACAACATGCTGCTTTTCCAACCAGGGCTGTAGCTTAGCAAGTAGTAATAATAATAATAATAATAATAATAATAATAATAATAATAATAATAATAATAATAATAATAATAAAGTTTATTTATTTCCTTATTTAATTTCCTCACAGAGGTATTTTTCCCTGTTGAAGCCCCTGGGTTTATAACATGCTGCTTTTCCAACCAGGGCTGTAGCTTAGCAAGTAGTAATAATAATAATAATAATAATAATAATAATAATAATAATAATAAAGTTTATTTATTTCCTTATTTAATTTCCTCACAGAGGTATTTTTCCCTGTTGA
This sequence comes from Palaemon carinicauda, assembly GCF_036898095.1. Taxonomy (NCBI): domain Eukaryota; kingdom Metazoa; phylum Arthropoda; class Malacostraca; order Decapoda; family Palaemonidae; genus Palaemon; species Palaemon carinicauda. The sequence continues at coordinate 204,611,892 of NC_090726.1, forward strand.
AGCCCCTGGGTTTATAACATCCTGCTTTTCCAACAAGGGCTGTAGCTTAGCAAGTAATAATAATAATAATAATAATAATAATAATAATAATAATAATAATAATAATAACCTCTCCCATTCTCTCTCCCCTCCATCAGACATCGAATGCATCAAGATCGTGGAGATGCACGTCCCATCGCCGGTCATGGCCGGCGATACGGTTCGCCTACAATGCGACTACGACCTCCAATCAGACGTACTGTATTCTCTCACGTGGTGGCGCGAACAGAAGATGTTCTATCAGTACAGTCCGACCTCCAGCAAGGAGAAGTCGAAGTTCGACTCCCATGGGATCGATGTTGACGTGAGTATAGAAAGAGTTTACGATAATGGGATCGCCTGTTGAAAGTTCGGCGAATGCCGGGGGTGCTGATAATACCAAGGGACCCGTTTCAAACTTGGTGTTCAGATAGAAGTGTTTGGGGCTTGTTTCTTTTATTCTCTGCGGATGAATTAGTTATGTTTTGTGCCGTGTTTATGCCTTACTAGTGTACACGATCCGTCAAAAACTACCGAGTAGTTGTAGTCGTATGTCTGGCAATGCCATTGAGTGTGACAGGAAAGATCTTCATATAGAAGTATTTTTAATCTGTTTTTAGCTTGGTATTAATATAAGCGCTTTAGACATGTTTTTGTTTTTTTATTCCCTGCAGATGTATTAGTTCTGTTTTGTAACATGTTTATGCCTTACTAGCGTACACGATCCGTCAAAAATTATAACGAAATATTTAGATAGATATTGGCAAACACAGATTCAACCCTTCCCACCCCCCTTCTCATTTCCCAACTGTTAATATCAGGGTAACCCCCACAGGGGTATGACTACTCTCTCTCCCCCTATCCGAGGGACCGGGGATCGCATAGGCATGCGTCAGGCAATGCCAATCAACATGACAAGAACGATATATATATATATATATATATATATATATATATATATATATATATATATATATATATATATATATATATATATATACACATATAAGTAGTAGTGGGTTGGCCAGGGCACCAGCCACCCGTTGAGATACTACCGCTAGAGTTATGGGGTCCTTTGACTGGCCAGACAGTACTACATTGGATCTTTATCTCTGGTTACGGTTCACTTTCCCTTTACCTACACATACACCGAATAGTGTGGCATATTCTTTACAGATTCTCCTCTCTCCTCATACACCTGACAACACAGATTACCAAACAATTCTTCTTCACCCAAGGGGTTAACTGCTGCACTTTAATTGTTCAGTGGCTACTTTCTTCTTGGTAAGGGTAGAAGACTCTTTAGCTGTGGTAAGCAGCTCTTCTAGGAGGACACTCCAAAATCAAACCAGTGTTCTCTAGTCTTGGGTAGTACCATAGCCTCTGAACCATGGTCTTCCACTTTCTTGGGATAGAGTTCTCTTGCTTGAGGGTACACTTGGACACACCATTTTATCTAATTTCTCTCTTTCTTGTTTTATAATTTTTATAGTTTATATAGGAAATATTTATTTTAATGCTGTTGCTATTCTTAAAATATTTCATTTTTCCTTTTTTCCTTTCCTCACTGAGCTATTTTCCCTGTTGGGGCCCCTGGGCTTATAGCATCATGCTTTTCCAACTAGGGTTGTAGCTTATCAAGTAATATTAATAATAATAATAATAATAACAATAATAATAATGATACACACACACACACACACACACACACACACATATATATATATATATATATATATATATATATATATATATATAAACCAGACATGTTACTCTTTATTATATAGGGAGGATTACTGCAGAAGTTGTTCAATTCGGTTTCAAGAGTGAGAAAGTGGGGGACTACATAGAACAACAACAACAACATATACAGCCGCTTCTAGTCAGGGGATACTACTGTATATACAAATGTATGAAAATATGAACATTATTCTTAACAATGAATAGTTCAGTACCTTATGTAGCTTATACAAGCTTCATAGGTGCTTAAAGAAACATTAATTCCTTAGCAATACGTATTTCATACACCAAACACTCCTAATGATCGATATATATAGATATATATATATATACATATATATATATATATATATATATATATATATATATATATATATATATAATATATATATATATATATATATATATATATATATATATATATATATATATATACATTTATATATTATATACGTTAATAAGTAGCACATACTTCAATCAACTTGTCAAAGAGCTTTTTATAAAAGAATAAAAAACTGAGATTTCCGGTGAAAAGTGGTCAGAATTTCTAGGAATTGGACTCTATACAGGTATGTCCCTGTCTGGTGAACTGCTGGACTGGGATTCGGGTCCAACTCCTGCTCGACCGATTCTTGTAGTCTCTGCAACCTCACCATCCTTGTGAGCTAAGGATGGAGGGTTTTAAGGAGCCCATAGTTCTACCTGCTGAGTTATCAGCAACCATGCCTGGCCCTTGCTGGTCCTAGCTTGGGTGGAGAGGGTACTTTGATGCTGATCATATGTATATATGATAAGTCTCCAGGACATTGTAAGTCCCTTGCCTCTGCCATTCATGAGTGACCTTTAAATTCTTAAACCTTGGGGTGGTCAAGAGGAATTCATTCAAATCATAAAATCATTTGAATGACACTATAAACATTTCATAACCTGCTTCAAACGCATTTTCTTACTCAGAATTTTTGTACAAATTAAAAAATTAATTTCCGACAAATTTCTATTCATTCGGTTCCAATATCAGGGAACAGGAGACCAAAATATAATTTTTTTTTGTCAGGAAAAAAAAAAAAAAAAAACTCAAATCATTTCAAAGGTATCAAAAATAGTTTAAATGCACCTGGGTATTTGCCCATTCGACCTTTGCGTCAAACTTAAGGTTATTTGGCCAAGAAATGACGATACCTGGAAAAATCTAATCAATTTTATCCTTCAAATAAATGGTAATTTATTGACGACGGAACGAAGTTAAATAATGAACATATGTTTTGCCTTGTCAGGCGATTGCGGTCTTTCAAAAAATATATAATCAAACGTTGAAAAAAAAAAGTTCCAAATATGGAGTGCTCCCCCCCCCCCGCCCGCCAAAAAAAATAGAAAAAAAATATATAATTATGAAGTCCTGCAATAAAGGTGCTTAAAATAGAATGCATGTGATATAGTCCATAATCAAACGTTGAAAAAAAAAAAAAG
>NC_090726.1:204620116-204630116 GCF_036898095.1 Palaemon carinicauda
TGGTTTAATCCTGCATGTGCATTCACGTTTAATACTGCTTCCGCATTCACGTTTAATACTGCTTGCGCATTCAAGTATAATCCTGCTTGTGCATTGTGGTTTAACCCTGATACTGCATTTCAGCTTAATCCTCCTGGCATATTCCGGTTTAAAGCTGCTTGCGCATACAGGTTTAATCCTGCTAGTGCATTCAGGTTTAATCAAGCTTCCACACATTCTGATTTAATCCTGCTTGCTTACTGCTGTTTAAACCTGCTAGTGCATTCAGGTTTAATCCTGCTAGTGCATTCAAGTTTAATCCTGCTAGTGCATTGAGGTTTAAATCTGCTTGTGCATTCCAGTTTAACCCTTCCTGCGCATTCCGGTTTAACCCTTCCTGCGCATTCCGGTTTAACCCTTCCTGCGCATTCCGGTTTAACCTTGCTTGCGCATTCCGTAAATAATGGCGCAGGGATTAACGATACTCTCTTGAAATTAATGCCCAAACAGAATCACCCTTTACTTCTTTGGGAGAATCCTCTGATATATTAGCAATGCCATAAATCTCCCACCGACCTAAAACTTCAGAATAAATGGAGCTATTCAAGAACCGAACCATTTATAACACCAGCATTCCGAATGCTTCGCAAATATATCTTGAAGATTGCTCCGCTTGCTAAAGACTTGCAGGTTTTGACGCACAGCCAAGGCGACCTCTGTATTCGTTAACAGCTAAGCTACAACCCTAGTTGGGAAAGCAAGATGCTATAAGCCAGAAGGCTTCAACAGGGGAAAAATAGCCCAGTGAGTAGAGGAAATAAAGAAATAAATAAACAATATAATAAGTAATGAAGAATTAAAATACAATATTTTAAAAAGACTAACAACATTAAATCACATATTTCATGTATAAACTATAAAAAGAGACTTATGTCAGCCTGTTCAACATAAAAACATTTGCTGCAAGTTTGAACTTTTGAAGTTCTACTGATTCAACCACCCGATTAGGAAGATCGTTCCACAACTTGGTCACAGCTGGAATAAACCATCTGGAGTACTGTGTAGTATTGAGCTTCATGATGGAAAACGCCTGACGTTTAGAATGAACTGCATGCCTAGTATTACGAACAGGATGGAACTGTCCAGGAAGATCTGAATTTAAAGAATGGTCAGAATTATATAAAAAAAAATAAGATAAAGAATGGTCACATCTAGTCCTGAGATTTGCATTGGGATAAACTCTGTTGGAAACCAGATCCTAGTGTTATGAAAACCAAAATTTATAGACTGTCGAAGCCATGAGGCGAGCAGTAAAGAAGTATAATAGTGTTCATATCTCTCTCTCTCTCTCTCTCTCTCTCTCTCTCTCTCTCTCTCTCTCTCTCTCTCTCTCTCTCTCTCTCTCTCTAAGCAATGCTACAATATCTCTCTTTACTCCACTGTTACAAGCCATTTTTCTTAATTGAAGTTGTAATAAAGACGAAATAGGCAAATCACGAGCTTTGCTAAAATGCAGATCATATTGTATAAAAATAGCCTCTCTCTCTCTCTCTCTCTCTCTCTCTCTCTCTCTCTCTCTCTCTCTCTCTCTCTCTCTCTCATAAGCAATGCTACGATATCTCCACTATTACAAGCCATTCTTCTTAATTGAAGTTGTAATAAAAATGGAATATGCAAACGCAGATCTTTGCTCCAAAGCAGATCTTATTGTATAAAATAAGTGTATCTCTCTCTCTCTCTCTCTCTCTCTCTCTCTCTCTCTCTCTCTCTCTCTCTCTCTCTCTCCCACAGTTACAAGACATTTATCTTGCTTAGAGCTGTAATAGATATAGAATAGAACTAGACCAGAAACGAGTTCTGGGTGATTCTCCAACAGACTATTACTAAGATTATAGTTGAATATGTAATATATTTTTTTCTTAGGTTGGTATCAGAAATATATCCATAAAGCAGACATGCACAGAGGGAAGAAAATAAGTCTGTACGAAAGACAGTTCTTCTTCTTCTTCTTCATCATTATTATTATTATTATTATTATTATTATTATTATTATTATTATTATTATTATTATTATTATTATTATTATTATTATTATTATTACAAGCTAAGCTATATCCTAAGTTGGAAAAGCAAGATGCTATAATCCGAAGGGTTCCAAGAGGGAAAAATAGCCTAGTAAGGAAAGGAAACAAGGAAATAAATAAATTACAAGAGAAGTAATAAACAATTAAAATAAAATATCTTAAGAACATCAGCAACATTAAATCAGATCTTTCATACAATAACTATAAAAGCTGTCAAAAAATAAAACAAGAGGAAGAGAAATTAGATAGAATAGTGTGTCCGAGTGAACCCTAAAGCAAAAGAACTATAACCCAAGACGGTGAAAGACCATGGTACAGAGGCTATGGCACTACTCAAGACTAGAAAACAATTATTTAATTTTGGAGTGTCCTTCTCCCAGAAGACCCGCTTACCATAGCTAGAGAGTCTCTTCTACCCTTACCCAGAGGAAAGTGATCAGTGAACAATTACAGTGCAGTAACCTCTAGGGTGAAGAAGAATTGTTTGGTAATCTCAGTGTTGGCAGGTGCATTAGGACAGAGGAAGATATGTAAAAAAATAGGCCAGACTATTTGGTGTGTTTGTAGGCTAAGGGAAAAGGAACCGTGACCAGAGAGAAGGATCCAATGTAGTACTGTCTGGCCAGTCTTATCTTGAGTTAGAGAACAATGGTTTGATTTTGGAGTGTCCTACTAGAAGAGCTGCTTACCATGGCTGGAGAGTCTCTTCTACCCTCACTAAGAGGAAAGTATCCACAGAACAATTGTATTCTTGAGCAAAGAAGAATTGTGGACACTTGAAGACTAAAAAGTCTTATCTTACAATAAGCGAAAATAAATTTTGAATCGGGAGAAAAATCATCACAACTCTTTCACTCCCAAAAGGAGAAGAATTGTGGACATTGGAAGACTAAAAAGTCTTATTTTACAACAAACGAAAATAAATTTTGAATCGAGAAAAAAAAAACATCACAATTCTTCCACTTCCAAAAGAAGAAGAATTGTGGACATTGGAAGACTAAAAAGTCTTATTTTACAATAACATACATACATATACCAAGGCACTTCCCCCAACTTTGGGGGGTAGCCGACACCAACAATGAAACAAAACAAAAAGGGGACCTCTACTCTCTACGTTCCTTCAGCCTAACCAGGGACTCAACCGAGTTCAGCTGGTACTGCTAGGGTGCCACAGCCCAACCTCCCACATTATCCACCACAGATGAAGCTTCATAATGCTGAATCCCCTACTGCTGCTACCTCCGCGGTCATCTAAGGCACCGGAGGAAGCAGCAGGGCCTATTGGAACTGCGTCACAATCGCTCGCCATTCATTCCTATTTCTAGCACGCTCTCTTGCCTCTCTCACATCTATCCTCCTATCACCCAGAGCTTTCTTCACACCATCCATCCACCCAAACCTTGGCCTCTCCTTTTCTCTTTCCCCTGCCTTAAACTTTTCCATTTCAAATTCCATTTGTCTCAGGGCAATTTGCCTATCCAAAATTTCTACTGACACTACATCATCAGGTTTCACCTCTTGTTCCCCACTTGTCTTTACAGTTTTAACATAATCATAAATGTGCAATAGCAATACACCCTTTCTTATGGACACATCATATTCCAATTCAAAATGCTCTGCTACAATTTCCAAGTCTTCCCTATTTAACTCTGCCAACCTCTCTTGCCACCCCTCTCCTCTAAGGAGTTCGAATATATTAACAGCCATGATCACTTATTCACACAAAACACTAAATTTACATAAAACAACACCGAGGAGGTGAAAATACACTGCCTGAAAAAAAAAATTACCCTAAGAATTAACTTTGCACAAACACAGGTGAATACTCAGGAACGAAAGATCCTGTCACGGTCGCCACTTGTGATGGCTGGCTTTGACCACCACTCAAAACACTACACATATCAAATAGTATTCACCATCATACAGTACTAAGTCCACTAAAGGTGGAATAATACCCAAACATCAATACGAGTGCAAAGTCAACTCAAGGGGACAAAGAAAATACCACAAAAAATTTCCTTAATTTTATTACATAATAACTAGACAAAAATAACACCTGAACCACAATAATACATTGATAAATGATACACACTCAATCTTAACTCCCTGTAAAAGAAAACAATTACACAATTACAGAAAGGTCATCAACACATGCAAACTAAATGGAGAGAGAGTCCAGAAAGGAGAAGGCCAACGAAAAGTGAGAACATCTTAACAAATACAAACTAAATATCCCTATCAAATTGACGATGGCTAGCTTGATTGAAAGGCTTTCACAAGCTCCACTAATGACGTCAGCTGACTATCGCAGGTCGTGATCACGATACTTAAGCAGGTATAAATATTATTACTTTGGGACAGAGAGGTCCCCTTGGCTTTTACTGAACCAAGGGCAGTACACAAAATGTAAGACAATCTGAGTTCTTGCTGCAGAGAAAGGATATCCAAAAAGCTAAATAGCTTCACAATGTAGCTCTGCAATGGTGAGGAGTAAATATAGTTCCCACAGCAATCGGCTCAGAAACACACTAAGGAACAATCCTCAAAAAAAGCCCCTCCAAAACTCCGTTCACGCAGGAGCGCAGCCACGTAACCCACACCACTTGAAAATATAAAACAGCCGTTAGTCCATTATAAACACTAACATAACCACCAGTGAAAAGACAAACTATTAAAGAAGGTAAACAATAAGTTTACAGTATATTTAACCTTATACATCTATAAAAACTTAAATAATTTAGAAATATGTAGCAATAATGTTACAATATATATATATATACATATATATATATATATATATATATATATATATATATATATATACACATATATGTGTGTGTGTGTGTAGGTGAAGAGGCACTTTGGAAACGAGAAATCTCCGAGAATAAGCAGAATATACAACTATATATGACTGTACGTTTAAGAATCAATACTTTTCAAGTCATGTTTTGCCGTTATACGAGTTAATAATAACAATAAAAATCCCAATTAAAAAAAAACATTAATCTAAGGGAAAGCGACAAGAAAATTATATTGGAATAAAATCTACACTGACAAACGGCAGTTGTAGCTTGTACATTGCAAGAGAAGGACAATGTAGTGGAATTTATACAGGATTATTAAACGCGTGTTGCAATAGCAATGCTCAGATCCAGCCAGCAGAGGTCGGAAAGAACATCCGAAAGGTCATATCATGTGACTCCGTTGACAATGTCACTCAAATCTCTCCCCTGGTGTTTGTGATATAATGCCATGGCCTCTGTACCATGGTCTTGCGTTAGAGTTCTCTTGCTTGAGGGTACACTTCTATCTTATTTCTCTTCCTCTGACTTTGTTTAAAGTTTTTATAGTTTATAGATGAAATATTTATTTTAGTGTTGTTACGGTTCCTAAAATATTGTTAATACTTCTCTTATTTCCTTTCCTCACTGGGCTATTTTCCCTGTTGGAGCCCCTGGGCTTATACCATCCTGCTTTTAAAACTAGGGTTGAAGATTGGCAAGTAACAATAATAATAACAATAATAATAATAATAATATAACGGCAAGTGTTGTTAAAGGGTTTGTGTATCATGATCAGCAAGGGTGTACTAGTAAGGGCCAGCCATACTAGGTGGGTTTGCTGTGAGCGATCAGACAATCCGCAGTGGGTCAGCATGGTGATGAAAACTGGACAAACCCCAGACATGAATAAGGACATGTCTGAGGCATCTGTCTTACAGTGGATTAGAAACGGCTATAATTGGTCTTTAATTAAGGGTTGTCTTTAATCATGTTAATCACGAGGTCTTTCTTTTTAAACCTAGAGACTGAGTAGCCTACCTGGTCTTTTCATAGCATTATTACTGATTTTTTTTTTTAAATATATTCCTAAGTGTAAAAAATTACATAATAAGAAAATATTTGGTTATCAATCTACTCTGACGATTTTTTTTCCATACTACAATGTTTTGAATACTGTTTTCCTGCATGGCTAACCTTCAGCTACTGACCTTCATCTCAATTCGTTGGGCAAAAACTTGCTGTCCATTATATTCCTTATTCCTGGTCTGGATATTAATCTCTGGCACTTTCGTTCAATTACATTTTTCCTCTTGGTAAGGGTAGAAGAGACTCTTTAGTTATGGTAAGCAGCTCGTCTAGGAGAAGGACGCTCTAAAATCAAACCACTGTTCTCTAGTCTTGGGTAGTACCATAGCTTCTGTACCATGGCCTTCCACTGCTTCAGGGTAGAATTCTCTCTTGCTTGAGGGTACCCTTGGGGACATTATTCTATCTTATTTCTGTACCTCTTGGTATTTTCAAAGTTTTTATAGTTTATATATGAAATATTTATTTTAATGCTGTTACTGTTAAAATAGTTTATATTAATTGGTAATTACTTTTCCTGTAGTTTCCTTATTTTCTCTCCTCACTGGGCTTTTTTCCCTGTTGGAGCCCTTGGGCTTATAGCATTCTGTCTTTTCAATTCACAGTTGTAGCTTGCACTGTTAAAAATTTGCATTAAAATACGGTAAATGCCAGGCAATATTTATTCTGGGAGTTTTACCGTTTTAAAAACGGATATATTGACGTAAAGGAATGGTATTACGGTTACCAACCCGAAAAAGACAATAACTGAGAACAGTATATTTTTACGGAGAATTTCCGATTAAAATTACGTTGTTTTTAAAAGTGTGGCTAATAATAATAATAGCAACATTATACACCAAGAACACACACTACCTGTGTATTTCTACTGACTCGCTGTTATAGAAGTTCTAGTTAAAATTATAATGAATTAACCCTCGAGTTCTAAACTTTACATCACATTAATCCCATAAAACCTTGCTTCATATAAATGCTATTTTGATTGTTCGTCTTTAGGTTTTCTTTTCATAAAAAAAAATGCGACAATTTAATCTAGAAAAATTACGAATCTCTCTCTCTCTCTCTCTCTCTCTCTCTCTCTCTCTCTCTCTCTCAAACAAACAAACAAACAAACAAACAAAAGGTCAGAAATTCTAAGATAATTTCTTCTCTCAATGGAGGAAACATTTGTAACTGAGAAAAAATTCTGGAGAGCAAATATCAAGGTTTTTTCCCTTTCTATTTATGTTTCGTCATTAAATGGTCAAGATGTCACAAGTTTTCGAACACTTCATCTAAGAAAAACAGAAAATTATCCCCTCGAAACAAACTTTTGCATTAGCTTGTCTCAGAGAGATTATACGCCCGGAGAGAGAGAGAGAGAGAGAGAGAGAGAGAGAGAGAGAGAGAGAGAGGATGGGTGTATTAGATCTATTAAAAGTTCAGAAGAGAGATGCAAGTACCGAAAAGGGATGCATACTGGATAAATAAGCAAATCTGTATGATGAAAATCGTCAAAAACGTTTTCAGACGATCCAGCCAACGTTATGAACGTTTCATATTTTACAGAACATCCAAAAGATATTTCTAGATATAATTAAATGCACAACAGAACTATGGTCCAACTAAAACCGAAACAAATCCTTGATTAAAGCCCGCTCATGAATGGAAGAGACAAGGGACAGTGACACTGCCCTATTAAGCAGGATAATCCCCTAGAGACTGACCATATATATACATATGATCAGCGCCCAAGCCCCCTCTCCACGTAAGGAGGGCCACGCAATGGCTGCTGATAACTCAGCAGATAGACCTATAGGCTTCCCCAAACCCACCATCCTTAGCTCACAAGGATAGTGAGGTTGCAGCGACTACAGAAGCTAACCAGTCCAGGACGTTACCACATCGGCCACCACAACCCTTGGCGTTTTTCGACAGGGCAAGTGTAGAGGTTGGTGATGTCGAATCAAATCTTACTTGAATGTACTATAGTAACCATGCTACAATAATCAATGCAGAATCTTCCTTTTCTAATATTAAAATGTGTCTTAATAATTCGCACTAGGAACCCAAATAAACAATAAGTTTTTACCTCCACCAACGAAATTGGAAGGAGGTTATATTTTGCCCCATGCTTGTGTGTTTGTTAGTTTGTGAGCATCTTCCAGGTCACAACTTTATGCGTATAGTAATGAATCTTGCAGGGATTAACTTTTATGTAAAAACCTGGAAATTATTAAATTTTGAAAGGTTAAGCAAAATGTCCATTTCACGTACTCAGCCATAAGTTTGGACATCCTTGCCACAGACTTCAAACTTGGTTCATATGTGAGTGCATAAAAATCTACACCAATTAATACATGTTAAGGTAAAGGGTCCAGGTCAATGTCGCGCAAAAGGTCGAGAAATAAGCTGCCGTGGCGGAGGTCTGCAGTCTACTGAATGGTGGCCCCGCCCCCACACAATAGGTATGAAAATGTATCTGAAATTTTCTGTGTCACCGCCAGCTTTTTTCAAAGGGCCCAAAGTTAACGTAAACTTCCCTTTAGAAATACAGATCAGTATGTCTCCTTAAAAAGAGTAATTTCACAAGTACCATATGAGGAACTCTGTTTAATAATCTTCATCTTAAAGCTAGATGGCCTCGGATAGATTTCGCCAGTCGTCACTATCTTGAGCTTTTAAATCAATACTTCTTCATTCATCATATCCCACTTTATGCTTTATAGTCCTCAGCCATGTAGGCCTGGGTCTTCTAATTCTTCTAGTGCCTTGTGGAGCCCATTTAAATGTATAGTGAACTAATCTCTCCAGGAAAGTGCAAAGAGCATGCCCAAACCATCTCCATCTGCCCCTCACCATGATCTCATCCGAATATGGCAATCGATTAACCTCTCTTATTGTTTCACTTCTAATCCTGTCCTGCCATTTAACTCCCGATATTATTTAGAGGGATTTGTTCTCAAATCTACACAATCTGTTACTTGAAAATGTTTAAAACTGTGCTCACAATATCATATTAAAGTATGAAAGAATACTTTCATTGTCATACCATGACTCGTGTCCATATAGTAACACCGACCTCACTAAACTGATATATAAACTGATTTTATATGTAAGTTCGGACGATTTGATATTGCACATGTAAATATAAAAAAGCTGGGCTAAAATACGACTGGTTTTAGGTTTATATAATCCAAGTGCTTATGTATTTACCAGAGAATATAGAACCATTTACGTACATATACAAAAATATGATCTAAATGTTTAGTTTACCAAGGTAAATATTTTTCGTTTCATATGGTGTGTAAGCAAAAGGATATTTTGATATCATAAAGTAAACTTTAATATGACATTATAAGCACAACTTTAAAAAAATTAATGTCATGATATAACGAATTGGTGAATAAATCTCTATAAAGTATAATTAAATGGTTGTTTAGAAAATTTTCAATAAAAAATTACATGACTGTGATAATACTGTATATTTCAATAGGAAACAAGATAACACGAAATTATATATGTAATTTATAGAGAGAGAGAGAGAGAGAGAGAGAGAGAGAGAGAGAGAGAGAGAGTGAGAGAGAGAGAGAGAGAGAGAGCATATACCAGAAGGCAATATGTATCTATGTATCTTCTGTATATACATATCCATACATAAATGGAGAAGAAAACGAAGCAGATATTCCCTACAAATACTTACAAAACTTAACTTTTACCAACTGACTGTTTTTCAATCTTCCATCATAACAATAAATAGCTCAAGAGTCGTGGTATGGCAATAAAACAATATAAAAAAGATTTTGTAGGTTTGAGAACAAAGCCTTCAGAAGAATATTGGGAGTTAAATGGCAGGACAGGATTAGAAATATAACTATAAGAGAGATTACAAGAGGGTCATATATGGATGATATCATGGTGAGGGGTAGATGGAGATGGTTTGGACATGCTCTTCGCACTCCCCAAGAGAGATTAGTTCACCAAACTTTCAACTGGGCTCCATAAGGCACTAGAAGAGTTGGAAGACCCAAGTCTACATGGCTAAGGACTATGAAGCGTGAAGGCGGAGATGATGAATGGAGAAGTATT
>NC_090726.1:204637616-204648263 GCF_036898095.1 Palaemon carinicauda
TGCAATTGAAGAGTCTGTGTATTATTAAGCCATTGTAAAATGGCCTTTTTGTGGTAAAAATATGTCGGATTTCTACTTATTTTGTGGGAGTTTTATGGGAAAAAATTGTTCCCTAAATCACATTCTGGTAAGATGAAAGGTTTACTTCCTCATTCAGCTCAGACGTTCATACAGCCAAATAATCGTTAGCCTATCAATCAAATACATAATTGCTCATACTTCGTCCTTGACACATTAAACGAAGATACATTAGGAACGAGACTTATAAATCAAACTGAAGTTAAATAGAACCTAAGTCAAGAATTTATGTACATTAAGGGAAGACTTGAAACATCTATAACTCAGTTAAAAATTTGCATTAAAAAACGATAAAACTCCTGGAATAAATGTTGCCACGCATTTGCCGTTTTAAAAAATGACATATTGACATAAAGGACTGATATTACGGTCACCACCTCGTAAAAGATAATAACAAAGTAGGGTAAAATTACGGTCGCCTGTAACTTATTGAAATACGGCTGAAAACAGTAGATTTTTACAGAGAATTTCAGATTAAAATTGCGGATTTTTGAAGTGTATATAAGCAAGATGAGACACATTTTCGTAAATATATAGGTATGGTTGTGTCTACGTATTTATCATAGGTATATACATTAAATGCATATATATATATATATATATATATATATATATATATATATATATATATATATATATATATATATATATATGTATATATATATATATAAATAATATATATATATATATATATATATATATATATATATATATATATATATATATATATATATATATATATATATATATGAATGCCGTCAATGCCATTAGAGATAGTAGTGATTCATCTTCATCATCTATCATCTCCTACGCTTATTGACGCAAATGGCCACGGTTAGATTTCACCAGTCGTCTCTAACTAGTTTTTAATTCAATACTTCTCCATTTATCATCTCCTACTTCACGTTTCATAGTCCATAGCCATGTAGGCCTGGGTCTTCCAATTCTTCTAGTGCCCTGTGGAGCATAATTAAACGTTTGGTGAACTAATCTTTGATCAACATAAAGAAAAGTATCATTTTAGCGTTTACGTCCCGCTCAAACTCGTTAGTTCCTTTGGTCGCTGCAACCTCACCAACCTTGTGAGTTAAGGATGGGGGTTTTGGGGGAGCCTATAGGTCTATCTGTTGTGTCATTCGCAGCCATTGCCTGGCCCTCCTTGATCCTAGCTTGGGTGGAGAGGGGTGGTCAGTTTCCAGGGCATTGTCCTGCTTGATAGGGCAATGTCACTGTCCCTTCTTGCCTCTGCCATTCATGAGTGGCCTTTAAATCTTACGTATCTATATTTCGTTTCAATTTATACATTCATGAAATATGTAATCGTTGACATCGTTGTTTCGCTAACACATTTATACAAGGTGGTGGTGCTATGATATTTGCGTACAATCATCTTGATAATAAGAGGATTGGAAAAAGTGGGTTTACTTTTACCAATTGCAATGCATTTGACAAGCAGTTTGTACCATAGAAGATTTTGTAATATCTGTTGGAGATATTTGCTCTCAACTTAAACTGTAATAAAAGAATATTTCTATATCAGAATCTTAACACCGTCGACGGCCAATCATTTTATCATTCATTTCCACTTTTTCCAATAGGAGTTTTCTTTTTTACGGACTTATTTAACAATTAAATTCTAATAATATTTCGATATAGATTTCTTTAAATAATTTAGGTGCTCTATTAAAAAAGCCGTAATTATAATCAGAAATTCTCCGTTAAAAATATATTATTCCCCTGACCGTTGACCTTAACATGCATTAATTTGCGTGGATTTTCATACTCTCTAATATGAACCAAGTTTGAAGTCTTTGTGACAACAATGTCCAAACATATGGCTGATTACGTGAATTGGACATTTTGCTTGACCGTGACCTTGACCTTTGACCTTCCAAAATTTATTCTCTTCCAGGTTTTTTTTTTTTTTTTTTTTTTTTTTAACATAACAGTTAATCCCTGCAAGTTTTAATACTCTGCGATTAAAATTGTGGCCAGGAAGCTGTTTACAAATAAACACACACAAACGGGGAAGAAAACATAACCTCCTTCCAACGTCGTTGACAGATATAATAACAAATTATGATAAAAACTGATACTAAAATGTAATAAGGTCTTGAATGCCGATTGGAGAGTAAAGCATTATCAAAATAATAATAATATTAATAATAATAATAATAATAATAATTATTATTATTATTATTATTATTATTAATAATTATGACAATTGTTAATAATAATTCTAATAATTGTTAAAAATAATAACTGTAATAATAATAATTAATAATAATAATAACAATAATAATAATAATTAATAATAATAATAACAATAATAATAATAATAACAATAGTAATAATAATAATAAATAATACTGATTATTAATCATTACAACAATTGTTAATAATTTTAATAATTGTTAGAAATAATAATTATAATAATAAAAGTAATTAATAATAATAATAATAATAATAATAATAATAATAATAATAATAAAATTACTTAATAATGTTGTCGTTAAAAAGTGCGAACAAACGTCTAAATATGATTAAAAACGCACAAAAAGAAAGAGATAACTTATAATACTTATAATACAAATGTATTCCAATTACTGTCATGAACATCAATTACGTTCAAGTTCAACTGACTGGAATACTCTGTAACTGCGGGCAATTACAATACATCGTTAACATGCAGATCAAGGTATATAATCGGTATTTGCTAATGAAGGCAAACTTTATTTTTAGTGTGCTATATTAATTATAATCTAATTATTATTAAAAAACTCAAGTGCTGCCATAAAAATCTCTCTCTCTCTCTCTCTCTCTAGGGAAAAAGGCAATAGCATGGATGGTTTTCATCGCAGCACTGCCCTTCTCTCTCTCTCTCTCTCTCTCTCTCTCTCTCTCTCTCTCTCTCTCTCTCTCTCTCTCGAAAAGGGCAATAGCATGGCCGGTTTTTTAATAGCAGAACCGTCTCTCTCTCTCTCTCTCTCTCTCTCTCTCTCTCTCTCTCTCTCTCTCTCTCTCTCTCTCGAAAAGGGCAATAGCATGGCCGGTTTTTTAATAGCAGAACCGTCTCTCTCTCTCTCTCTCTCTCTCTCTCTCTCTCTCTCTCTCTCTCTCTCTCTCTCTCTCTCTCTCTCTCTCTCTCTAGGGAAAAAGGCAATAGCATGGATGGTTTTTATCGCAGCACTGCCTCTCTCTCTCTCTCTCTCTCTCTCTCTCTCTCTCTCTCTCTCTCTCTCTCTCTCTCTCTCTCTCTCGGGAAATGAGCAATAGCAAGGATGATTTTTTTTGATCGCCACATCATTTCTTTGATATCAACACGAAAACCACATTTGCCAGAGGTCACGCAAAACAAACGTTTTCGGGTCATCATTCTAAAGTACTCTGTTACACACCACTTTAACTCGTAATTGAAAAACATTATTCTTCCACACTCAAACGACTCTGGCTACATTTTCCTTTTTTTTTCTCCCTCTCGTTCTTCGCCAGATTCAAAAGAGATGGGCTATTTTCTGGATGGAGAGGTTAAATTATAATGGAGCCATGTACATCTTGAAGAGAAAATATTTATGAAAATGTATAAGATGAATGCATAGGCCTATATATATACATACATACATACATATATATATATATATATATATATATATATATATATATATATATATATATATATATATATGTGTGTGTGTGTGTGTGTGTGTGTGTGTGTGTGTGTGTGTGATAAATTTTGCATATTTAGACGTGTTTTTCATATTTAAATAAGCCATATATTTTAATTCATTAATAATCTGGATTCTCTTACCAACCTCGGGATCAGAGTCCCAAGGCGAAATAACTCAAAGACAATAGCATCTGACTGGCCGGTCAGATGCTATTGTCTTTAAGTGGTTTCGCCTTGGGACTGATCCCGAGGTCAGTAAGAGAATCCAGACACTAAGGTATTGAAATATATGCCTGATTTGAATACACACACACACACACACACACACACACATATATATATATATATATATATATATATATATATATATATATACACACACACACACACACACGTGTACCCTTTCCGAACGGGGATACCTTAAAGTGAAAGGGTTTGTGTATCGCCATGATCAGTAAAGCTGTACTAGTAACGGCTACACATACTAGATTGGTTTTCTGTGAGAGATCAAAAGAAAATCTCCCACCATTACCAATCCGCAGTTGGGTAGCGTGGTGATGAAAGCTGGCCAAATCCCCAGAAATGAATACAGTAACGACATGTCTGAGGCTTTTGCTATGCAGTGGGCCTGAAACGGCTGCATTTGTTGTATATATGTATACATTGTATATACATATGTATGCATAGATTTGAATATATACATGTGTGTACATACATCTATTTGCATTTAAAATTACCGTATTCTCGCTAATTAGCACACTTAAATAAACACAAGTTCATATAGCAAAGCCCTTTTGACAAAATACTGAGATCGACTTTCGGCTAAGATCAAGCCAAAATAAAGGCTAAATTTTGCTGGAAATGATAAGAAAAACATGAAATTAAAACCCACTATGAGATGAAACAATCTCCAATAGAATTAGTAGATATGAGAACAAAGTCCTCAGAAGGATATTGGGAGTTAAATGGCAGGACAGGAATAGAAATGAAATTTTAAGAGAGATTACTCGAGAACCATATGTGGATGAGATCATGGTGAGGGGTAGATGGAGATGGTTTGGACATGCTCTTCGCACTCCCCAAGAGAGATTAGTTCACCAAACGTTAAGCTGGGCTCCACAAGGCACTAGAAGAGTTGGAAGATCCAGGCTTACATGGCTGAGGACTATGAAGCGCGAAGTAGATGATGAATAGAGAAGTATTGAATTAAGAGCTCAAGATAGAGATGACTGGCGAAATCTAACCGAGGCACTTTGCGTCAATAGGGGTAAGAGGAGGTGATGATGATAAGATAAAGCATCGGTGACTGCATCGCAAAATGCACGAACGGCAAAACGCAGTAAAACATCACGCAGGGTACATGAATTGCAAATTCCAGAGCGAACGTGAATGCAAATATTTCCGCACCAGTGATTTTATCAATTCAAGACACGTAGGAACCTCCCCCAAGCAATGTGAAACATGGAAGCAGGAGGCAAGGGCCTGACTATGAATCACAAGGGTCTTTAAAACATTTAAAGGTAATATTTCGGTAGAAACCCACCCAGCGCCTTTACCGATTGCCAGTACATAGGAGCTTGATGGATTTCTTTTTTCGTGAGCGAAGCGAGCGCACGGCGCCGCAAAAACATTAGATTTCGGTAAAAATTCGATAGGGTCTGATGATTTTTGCTCCGCCATGCGCTCGCGAAAAAATAAAAACACAAAGCCCCTATGTACTGGCAAGCGGTAATGGAGATGGGTGGGCCTCTAACGAAATATTACGCATTTAAGAGCCTCTGATATATGAAAGGATTTGGTAGAATCATCCAGAGAGATTTTCCAGGATCGAAACGCGTCGCTTTAAATCAAGTGTATTTATTCCATTACTAGATTGTGCTACTCGGTATTAATTCATAACATATAACATTGCCCCAGCAAGCAGGACAACGTCCCAGAGACAGATCATATATACATAATTATGATTAGCGCCCACCCAGCTTTCCACCCAAGCTACGACCAAGGAGGACCAGGCAATGACTGCTGATGACTCAGCAGGTAGACCTATTGGCTCCCCCAAAGCCCCCGGCCTTAGCCCACAAGGATTATTTTTCTTCTCAAAACCATCCTTACTGTCCTCCCTTCAGTAGAAGTGGCTATCCTGGAGGGTATTTAGCCTTGCATGGTGTATCGGCTCCTCCATGTTGACCAGTTTTTCCGACTTTTTACTATAGTCTATGGGTATCATCAATCACTTTGTTTATAATTCTGTACGTATTGTTTTTGTTATAATTCTTGTTAATCTAGTTTTTAAGTATGCTGTCTCTTTTTTATTTCTATTAATTCTTATGCTGTCTGGAGACATTGAGCGAAATCCGGGACCAGTACGTCCTAGATTTCGTCAATGTCGTCTTCTGTATTGCAATATTCGTGGTCTTCATGCAAATATCCAAGACCTTACAGTTGCGTCCAGACAGTATGATATTCTTTTGTGCTCAGAAACTTTGGTTTCTAATATGAGGCACTCATCTGAGCTCCTTATAACTGGTTTTAAGAAGCCAATAATGTTGAAACGTGATGCCATCCCTAGGGCCAGGGGAATGGCGGTGTATATTAGGGCCGAGTACCCTGCTTCTCATAAGCCCTGCTATCAATGTGGATGTCATGAGATTCAGGTAATAAAAGTTTGTGGCAGGCATAACAACTTTTATTTATGTTCGATCTACCGGAATCCAGACATGGATGATTCTATCTTCGATTGTCTTCTTACCATTATGGCTAAGATACAAGAAGATGATAGAAAGGCTTCTTTTGTCTTTGTTGGTGATTTTAATGCTCACCATAGGGAGTGGTTAAGTTCTATCTCTCCTACCGATCGCCATGGCTTAAGAGCTTTAGACTTTGCCTCTGAATCAGGCTGTGAGCAAATCATAAATGAAGCTACTCACAGGTCTGGTAATTGCTTGGACCTTGTATACACTGACTCCCCTGGCGTTATAACTGGTAAGGTTGGTTCTCCAGTCGGGACATCTGATCATGCCTTGATTTCATTATTAGTGAAGACTGAGCAGCCTGTCCCTGATATATCATATTCTTGTAAAATTTATATGAAATCCCAAGCAGACTGGAATGGGATTTTACATGATCTTTTGTTCTTGAATTGGTCACAATTATATAATAGTGTAGATCCTGTTGTCCCTTTGAATGAGAATTTAGTCAACATAATTGATAGGCGTATCCCTTCTCGTGTGCTAAGGTACCGAGTGAAGGACAAACCGTGGTTCAATGATGATTGTAGACGTGCTTTTTTGGAGAAGCAGGAGGCCTATCAACTTTGGAAGGGTAACAGATCAGATTTGACCTGGAACAACTATACTCAGCTTCGAGCTTTTGCTCAGAGAGTTTATGCCTCAACTGAAAAGGAGTACAATTTAACCATAAAAGAAACACTTTCTGGTACAACTCAGGAACATAAATGGTGGTCTACCCTTAAATCTGCACTCTTTGGTGTAGATGCAACAGTTCCTCCTTTACTTAAACCAGATGGCTCAGTCACTCACTGTCCAAAGGAAAAGGCAACCCTTTTGGCTGATGTTTTTGACAGTAAACAGAGTAATGAAAAACTTGAACTTCCTCATTCCTGTTTTCCTGAGGCTAAACTAACTAGTTTAGCTTTTCGATCTCGTGAGATTAAAGCTCTGTTGATGGACCTTGATGCTTATGGAGGTGTAGACCCAAATGGTATTTTTCCTTTGTTTTTTATAAAGACAGCAGATTTCTTAGCTCCAAAGTTATCTGTTATTTTGCGCAAGTTAGCAAGAAGAGGAGCTTTTAGCACTAGTTGGAGAATTGGTAATGTTACTCCTCTATGTAAATGTGTTTGTGGTAGCTTAAGTCCCACTGATTACCGCCCAATTTCCATAACTCCCATATTATCTAAAGTTTTTGAACGTCTTCTGGCAAAACGTCTCAATAGGTTTGCTGAAGGTAATCATCTACTCCCTAGTTTGCAATTTGGTTTTCGTAAAGGCCTTGGAGCATGTGATGCCCTTCTTACAATCTCCAATGCTGTACAGAAATCCCTTGATTGTGGTCGGGAAGTTCGTATGATTGGCCTTGATTTTAGTGCTGCCTTTGACCGTGTTAATCATGAGGCCCTTGTTTTCAAACTGAAACAGTTGGGAGTGGGTGGGTCGTTTCTTAGCATTATTACTGATTTTTTAAGTAATAGATCTCAAAGAGTTGTTGTTGATGGGCACCATAGTGATTATAGGAATGTGATATCCGGTGTCCCACAGGGTAGTGTTCTTGGCCCATTACTTTTCATACTATATACACATGACATGTGGTTTGGCCTAGAAAACAAGCTTGTTGCATATGCAGATGATGCTACTCTCTTTGCATCAATTCCATCCCCTGAATGTAGATCTAGGGTTGGTGAATCCCTTAATAGAGATTTAGCTAGAATTAGTGCATGGTGCAAATTATGGGGTATGAAGTTGAATCCTAACAAACCTCAAAGTATGATTGTAAGTAGGTCAAGGACGGTGGTTCCTCAACATCCGGATCTCAGTATTGATAATGTTTCTTTAAATATGTATGACTCTTTCAAAATTTTAGGTGTGATTCTTGACAGTAAATTTACTTTTGAGAAACATATAAGGTCTGTGTCTTCTTCAATTTCACAAAAAATAGGCTTATTGAGAAAGTCTTTCAAGATTTTCGGTGATCAATCTATTCTGAAGAAGTGTTTTAATTCTTTCATTCTACCTTGTTTTGAGTATTGTTCTCCTGTCTGGTCTTCAGCTGCTGATTCTCATCTTAATTTGTTGGACAGAAACTTACGGTCTATTAAATTTCTTATTCCTGATCTAGATATTAATCTCTGGCACCGTCGTTCAATTAGTTCATTATGTATGTTGCATAAGATTTATCACAACTCTGACCATCCTTTACATTCAGATCTCCCTGGACAACTCTATCCTGTTCGTAATACTAGGCAGGCAGTTAATTCTAATAGCCAGGCCTTCTCCATCACAAGGCTCAATACTATGCAGTACTCTAGAAGTTTTATTCCAGCTGTGACCAAGTTGTGGAATGATCTTCCTAATCGGGTGGTTGAATCAGTAGAACTTCAAAAGTTCAAAGTTGGAGCAAATGCTTTTTTGTTGACCAGGCGGACATAGTCTTTTTATAGTTTATTTATGACATATTTGTTTTTGATGTTGTTGATAGTTTATTATATGACATGTCTGTTTTGACGTTGTTTCTTATTTTAGAATGATTTATTGTTAATTTGTTCTCTTCATTTATTTATTTCCTTATTTCCTTTCCTCACTGGGCTATTTTTCCCTGTTGGAGCCCCTGGGCTTATAGCATCTTGCTTTTCCAACTAGGGTTGTAGCTTGGATAGTAATAATAATAATAATAATATGATAGGCGCCTAAGCCCCCTCTCCACCCAAGCTAGGAGCAAGGAGGGCCAGGCAATGGCTGCTGATTACTAAGCAGATACACCTATGGGTTCCCCAAAACCCCCCTCTTTAGCTCGCATGGATGGTGAGGGTGCAGTGATTACAGGAAAACTATCGAGCGTGAGTGAGGGCTCGAACTCCAGTTCAGCAGTTCGCCAGGCAGGGACGTTTCCAATAGGCTACTATATCCCTAAACAAGAGTGGCACTCAGTAGAGCGCAGACCTCCGCCGTGGCAGCTTATTTCTCGACCTTTTGCTTGACCTTGACCTTTGACCTTAACATGTATTACTTGGCGTGGATTTTCATACACTGAAATATGAACCAAATTTGAAGTCTCTGTGACAACGATGTCCAAACTTATGGCTGGTTACATGAAATGGACATTTTGCTTGACCGTGACCTTGACTTTTGACCTAACATTATTACTTGGCGTGGATTTTCATACACTCAAATATGAACCAAGTTTGAAGTCTCTGTGACAACGATGTCCAAACTTATGACTGATTACGTGAATTGGACAGTTTACTTAACCGTGACCTTGACCTTGACCTTCCAAAATTTAATCATTTCAGCTTTTTACAAGTTTCATTTTTCTACTATTAAAATTATGGTCAGGAAGCTATTCACAAACAAACAGACACACACAAACAGGTGCGAAAGTATAACCTCCTTTCAACTTCGTTGGCGGATGTAATAAAAAAAATATAATAGCTTTAACAAATCGAAATAAATCTTGAACGTTTTATTTTTCCAAGACTATAATAAAACAAAAGACTTTTCGAGACAAGAGATCTCATTCTTATTTCAAAGAATCATTAAACAAAAAAAAAACCGTGGAGAGGGAACCCAGGGACTCTTATCATTCCCAAGATAAGAAGAGATAAAACAAGCAGGGTGGTCTACCCCTCCCGCAGTGGGTTAATTCACTGAGTCTTTCTACTTCCGCCAAGCACGCAAAGGGGGGGGGGGGGGAGGTGAAATGTCTTCCTAAAGTGTTCGTCGTGGAGAAGCACATGCACGACAACACGAGGACGTGTCTTTCAACAAAGAGACAAACAAAGAGATGCGCTTGAAAAAAAGTGTGGTATTAAATTGTATGACAGATTTCATCTTAGAAACTGACGTCACAATACTCATGGTTACTGAAATTCTGAGTAAACTCTCTGCCTTCCTCTCTCTCTCTCTCTCTCTCTCTCTCTCCTCTCTCTCTCTCTCTCTCTCTCTCTCTCTCTCTCTCTCTCTCTCTCTCTCTATATATATATATATATATATATATATATATATATATATATATATATATATATGTGTGTGTGTGTATGTGTGTATATATACATACGTATATATATGTATATTATATATATATATATATATATATATATATATATATACATATATATATATATATATATATATATATATATATATATATATATTATATATATATATATA
>NC_090726.1:204648763-204671263 GCF_036898095.1 Palaemon carinicauda
AGAGAGAGAGAGAGAGAGAGAGAGAGAGAGAGAGAGAACCTGTATTTTGTACAGATATGCATGGTGCGAAACGGAAAAATAACTAGACGACCAGTCACAGGAGGACCTAAGATTTCTGAAGGGAATTAATGGATCCCACGTCTAGAAAATGTCATTTTTTTTCCCACTTTGGACATTGATATATACATCTCCTTGTATATGAAAAACTTTGTATATACTAAACGATTTGAAAGGAATATAAAGTAGGTTATTAACATAATCACCTCCTCGACTATTAAAATGAAAAAAAAAAAAATATGAATTTACTCGCAATTTTGAAACATCAACACGTGCTTATTTATTTTTCTCACAAACGCCATAATTCATAAGAAAAAGACAGTGGTATTTCAGCTGTAACCTCATCGACTATTAAAATAAAAGAATCAAATATAGCTTTCACAAGAAAATACACTCGCAAATTCGGTAAACCTCCTAGTATATATATATATATATATATATATATATATATATATATATGTGTGTGTGTGTGTGTGTGTGTGTGTGTATTTGACCAACGCCATTATATATATATATATATATATATATATATATATATATATATATATATATATATATATATATATATATATATATATATATATACAAACGCCATATATATATATATATATATATATATATATATATATAATATATATATATATATATATATATATATATATATATATATATATTTCACAAACGCCATATTTCACAAGAGAAAGACAATGACATCCCAGCTATAACCTCATCTACTAAAATAAAATAAAATATATATACACTCGCTTCCCATCCAATACAAATACACTCGCAACTGGTAAACCAACACGTATATAATATATACATGTCACAAAGGCCATATTTCACAAAATAAAAAAATAAAAAAATAAAATGAAATATACTCTCACATCCCCCAAAAAATAAATATACTCGCAAATCTGAAAAACCAACGCGTATAAATATACATTTCACAGACGCCATATTTCACAGGAGAAAGACAATGACATTCCAGCTGTAACCTTGCTTCGCATCTTTTCAGTCTGTTGATCTTGAATTTCCCCTTTCGCAACGACCCAAGTCAACCTTCCTCCTATTCTGTCTGAGATTCCACGAGTCCCATTCCAGCCATTAACCCTGTCACCACCCACACCGCCTTCCCTAAGAACGGATGTCTCCGAATGATGTCCTCTTGAGATGTTAACAAATGATGTTCCAAAGGGCTCTTGGCTTCAGAGAGAATATTCTTCTTATTTCGGAGCCCGGACTGGCACAGCATTCGGTTGTCTTTGTCGTGGGACTGTGATGAACAGGGAGATGCTAAAGGCGCCTTTTACGAATATCCATGCACGTCAGTGGATGCATATCTGCCATAAACGATTACGGTTTAATACTGTTTACGCATTCCAGATTAATCAATTTTGAAAATTCCGGTTTCACCCTGCTTGCTTGTTTCAATTTAATTCTTTTTCCGCATTCCGGTTTAAACCTGCCAGTGCATTCCGGATTAATCCTGCCCGTGCATTCCGGTTTAATTCTGCCTGTGCATTCCGGTTTAATCCTGCCTGTGCATTCCAGTTTAATCCTGCCTGTGCATTCCAGTTTAATCCTGCTTGCGTATTCCGGTTTAATCCTGCCTGTGCATTCCGGTTTAATCCTGCCTGTGCATTCCGCTTTAATCCTACCAGTGCATTCCGGTTTAATCCTGCTTGCGCATTCCAGTATAGTCCTTTTTGCAAATTCCAGTTTCTCCCTGCCTGCTTGTCTTAATTTAATCCTTTTACCACATTCCAGTTTCCCCCTGCCTGCTTGTCTTAATTTAATCCTTTTACCACATTCCGGTTTAAACTTGCTTGTGCATTCCGGTTTAATCCTGATTGGGCATTCTGGTTTAACCCTGTTAGTGCATTCTAGTTTAATTCAGCTTGCGCATTCCAGTTTAACCTTTCATGTGCATTCTGACTTAATCCTTGCTTGCGCATTCCGGTGTAATCCTTTCAGTGGATTCCGGTTAAACCCGGCTTGTTGTATTCTGATTTAATTCCGATTGGACATTTTGGTTTAATCCTTCTTTCTCATTCCAGTTTAATCCTGCTTGAGCATTATCCTGCTTGCGCATTGGTTTAATCCCCCTTGCTCATTCAGGTTTAATCCTGCTTGCGTAGTCCTTTTTAGCCTTGTTTGCGTATTCCAGTTTAATCTTGCATGCGCATTCCAGTTTAATGCTGCTTGTGCTTCCAGTTTAATCCTGCTAGTGCATGCAGGTCTTATCCTGCTTGTGCATTCTGGTTTAATCCTGCTTGTGGATTCCAGTTTAATCCTGCTTGCACATTCTGATTTAATATTGTACGTGCATTCCAGTTTAACCCTGCTTGTGCATTCCAGTTTAATCTTCCTTGTGCATTCCAGTTTAATCCTGCTTGCGCATTCCAGTGTAACCCTGCTTGTGCATTCCAGTTTAATCTTCCTTGCGCATTCCAGTTTAATCCTGCTTGCGCATTCCAGTTTAATCCTGCTTACGCATTCTGGTTTAATCCTGCTTGCGCATTCCAGTTTAATCCTGCTTGTGCAATCTGGTTTAATCCTGCTTGCGCATTCTGATGTAATCCTGCTTGCGCATTCCAGTTTAATCCTGCTTGTGCAATCTGGTTTAATCTTGTAAGTGCATTTTAGTTTAATCCTGCTCGTGCATTCCAGTTTAATCTTGCTTGTTCATTCCAATTTAATCCTGCTTGTGCATTCCTGTTTAACCCTCATACTGCATTCCAGCATAATCCTCCTGGCACATTCTGATTTCAAGCTGCTTGCGCATTCAAGTTTAATCCTCCTTGTGCATTATGGTTTAACCCTGCTTGTGCATTCCAGTTTAATCCTGCTTGTGCAATCTGGTTTAATCCTGCTTGCGCATTCTGGTTTAATCCTGCATGTGCATTCACGTTTAATACTGCTTGCGCATTCACGTTTAATACTGCTTGCGCATTCAAGTATAATCCTGCTTGTGCATTCTGGTTTAATCCTGCTTGTGCATTCCAGTTTAATCCTGCTTGTGCAATCTGGTTTAATCCTGCTTGCGCATTCTGGTTTAATCCTGCTTGTGCATTCCAGTTTAATCCTGCTTGTGCAATCTGGTTTAATCCTGCTTGCGCATTCTGGTTTAATCCTGCTTGCGCATTCCAGTTTAATCCTGTTTGTGCAATCTGGTTTAATCTTGTAAGTGCATTTTAGTTTAATCCTGCTCGTGCATTCCAGTTTGATCTTGCTTGTTCATTCCAATTTAATCCTGCTTGCGCATTCCTGTTTAACTCTCATACTGCATTCCAGCATAATCCTCCTGGCACATTCTGATTTCAAGCTGCTTGCGCATTCAAGTTTAATCCTCCTTGTGCATTATGGTTTAACCCTGCTTGTGCATTCCAGTTTAATCCTGCTTGTGCAATCTGGTTTAATCCTGCTTGCGCATTCTGGTTTAATCCTGCATGTGCATTCACGTTTAATACTGCTTGCGCATTCACGTTTAATACTGCTTGCGCATTCAAGAATAATCCTGCTTGTGCATTGTGGTTTAACCCTGATACTGCATTTCAGCTTAATCCTCCAGGCATATTCCGGTTTAAAGCTGCTTGCGCATACAGGTTTAATCCTGCTAGAGCATTCAGGTTTAATCAAGCTTCCACACATTCTGATTTAATCCTGCTTGCTTACAGCTGTTTAAACCTGCTAGTGCATTCAGGTTTAATCCTGCTAGTGCATTCAAGTTTAATCCTGCTAGTGCATTCAGGTTTAAATCTGCTTGTGCATTCCAGTTTAACCCTTCCTGCGCATTCCGGTTTAACACTTCCTGCGCATTCCGGTTTAACCTTGCTTGCGCATTCCGTAAATAATGGCGCAGGGATTAACGATACTCTCTTGAAATTAATGCCCAAACAGAATCACCCTTTACTTCTTTGGGAGAATCCTCTGATATATTAGCAATGCCATAAATCTCCCACCGACCTAAAACTTCAGAATAAATGGAGCTATTCAAGAACCGAACCATTTATAACACCGGCATTCCGAATGCTTCGCAAATATATCTTGAAGATCGCTCCGCTTGCTAAAGACTTGCAGGTTTTGACGCACAGCCAAGACGACCTCTGTATTCGTTAACAGCTAAGCTACAACCCTAGTTGGGAAAGCAAGATGCTATAAGCCAGAAGGCTCCAACAGGGGAAAAATAGCCCAGTGAGTAGAGGAAATAAAGAAATAAATAAACAATATAATAAGTAATGAAGAATTAAAATACAATATTTTAAAAAGACTAACAACATTAAATCACATATTTCATATATAAACTATAAAAAGAGACTTATGTCAGCCTGTTCAACATAAAAAAATTTGCTGCAAGTTTGAACTTTTGAAGTTCTACTGATTCAACCACCCGATTAGGAAGATCGTTCCACAACTTGGTCACAGCTGGAATAAACCATCTGGAGTACTGTGTAGTATTGAGCTTCATGATGGAAAACGCCTGACGTTTAGAATGAACTGCATGCCTAGTATTACGAACAGGATGGAACTGTCCGGGAAGATCTGAATTTAAAGGATGGTCAGAATTATATAAAAAAAAATAAGATAAAGAATGGTCACATCTAGTCCTGAGATTTGCATTGGGATAAACTCTGTTGGAAACCAGATCCTAGTGTTATGAAAATCAAAATTTATACTGTCGAAGCCATGAGGCGAGCAGTAAAGAAGTATAATAGTGTTCATATCTCTCTCTCTCTCTCTCTCTCTCTCTCTCTCTCTCTCTCTCTCTCTCTCTCTCTCTCTCTCTCTCTCTAAGCAATGCTACAATATCTCTCTTTACTCCACTGTTACAAGCCATTTTTCTTAATTGAAGTTGTAATAAAGACGAAATAGGCAAATCACGAGCTTTGCTAAAATGCAGATCATATTGTATAAAAATAGCCTCTCTCTCTCTCTCTCTCTCTCTCTCTCTCTCTCTCTCTCTCTCTCTCTCTCTCTCTCTCATAAGCAATGCTACAATATCTCCACTATTACAAGCCATTCTTCTTAAATGAAGCTGTAATGAAAATGGAATATGCAAACCCAGATCTTTGCTCAAAAGCCGATCTTATTGTATAAAATAAGTGTATCTCTCTCTCTCTCTCTCTCTCTCTCTCTCTCTCTCTCTCTCTCTCTCTCTCTCTCTCTCACAGTTACAAGACATTTATCTTGATTAGAGCTGTAATAGATATAGAATAGAACTAGACCAGAAACGAGTTCTGGGTGATTCTCCAACAGACTATTACTAAGATTATAGTTGAATATGTAATATATTTTTTTCTTAGGTTGGTATCAGAAATATATCCATAAAGCAGACATGCACAGAGGGAAGAAAATAAGTCTGTACGAAAGACCTTCTTCTTCTATTAATAATAATAATAATAATAATAATAATAATAATAATAATAATAATAATAATAATAATAATAATGATAATAATAATAATAACAATAATAATCATTATTATTATTATTATTATTATTATTATTATTATTATTATTATTATTATTATTATTATTATTATTATTATTATTATTACAAGCTAAGCTATATCCTAAGTTGGAAAAGCAAGATGCTATAATCCGAAGGGTTCCAAGAGGGAAAAATACCCTAGTAAGGAAAGGAAACAAGGAAATAAATAAATTACAAGAGAAGTAATAAACAATTAAAATAAAATATCTTAAGAACATCAGCAACATTAAATCAGATCTTTCATACAATAACTATAAAAGCTGTCAAAAAATAAAACAAGAGGAAGAGAAATTAGATAGAATAGTGTGTCCGAGTGAACCCTAAAGCAAAAGAACTATAACCCAAGACGGTGAAAGACCATGGTACAGAGGCTATGGCACTACTCAAGACTAGAAAACAATTATTTAATTTTGGAGTGTCCTTCTCCCAGAAGACCCGCTTACCATAGCTAGAGAGTCTCTTCTACCCTTACCCAGAGGAAAGTGATCAGTGAACAATTACAGTGCAGTAACCTCTAGGGTGAAGAAGAATTGTTTGGTAATCTCAGTGTTGGCAGGTGCATGAGGACAGAGGAAGATATGTAAAAAAATAGGCCAGACTATTTGGTGTGTTTGTAGGCTAAGGGAAAAGGAACCGTGACCAGAGAGAAGGATCCAATGTAGTACTGTCTGGCCAGTCTTATCTTGAGTTAGAGAACAATGGTTTGATTTTGGAGTGTCCTACTAAAAGAGCTGCTTACCATGGCTGGAGAGTCTCTTCTACCCTCACTAAGAGGAAAGTATCCACTGAACAATTGTATTCTTGAGCCAAGAAGAATTGTGGACACTTGAAGACTAAAAAGTCTTATCTTACAATAAGCGAAAATAAATTTTGAATCGGGAGAAAAATCATCACAACTCTTTCACTCCCAAAAGGAGAAGAATTGTGGACATTGGAAGACTAAAAAGTCTTATTTTACAACAAACGAAAATAAATTTTGAATCGAGAAAAAAAAAAACATCACAATTCTTCCACTTCCAAAAGAAGAAGAATTGTGGACATTGGAAGACTAAAAAGTCTTATTTTACAATAACATACATACATATACCAAGGCACTTCCCCCAACTTTGGGGGGTAGCCGACACCAACAATGAAACAAAACAAAAAGGGGACCTCTACTCTCTACGTTCCTTCAGCCTAACCAGGGACTCAACCGAGTTCAGCTGGTACTGCTAGGGTGCCACAGCCCAACCTCCCACATTATCCACCACAGATGAAGCTTCATAATACTGAATCCCCTACTGCTGCTACCTCCGCGGTCATCTAAGGCACCGGAGGAAGCAGCAGGGCCTATTGGAACTGCGTCACAATCGCTCGCCATTCATTCCTATTTCTAGCACGCTCTCTTGCCTCTCTCACATCTATCCTCCTATCACCCAGAGCTTTCTTCACACCATCCATCCACCCAAACCTTGGCCTCTCCTTTTCTCTTTCCCCTGCCTTAAACTTTTCCATTTCAAATTCCATTTGTCTCAGGGCAATTTGCCTATCCAAAATTTCTACTGACACTACATTATCAGGTTTCACCTCTTGTTCCCCACTTGTCTTTACAGTTTTAACATAATCATAAATGTGCAATAGCAATACACCCTTTCTTATGGACACATCATATTCCAATTCAAAATGCTCTGCTACAATTTCCAAGTCTTCCCTATTTAACTCTGCCAACCTCTCTTGCCACCCCTCTCCTCTAAGGAGTTCGAATATATTAACAGCCATGATCACTTATTCACACAAAACACTAAATTTACATAAAACAACACCGAGGAGGTGAAAATACACTGCCTGAAAAAAAAAATTACCCTAAGAATTAACTTTGCACAAACACAGGTGAATACTCAGGAACGAAAGATCCTGTCACGGTCGCCACTTGTGATGGCTGGCTTTGACCACCACTCAAAACACTACACATATCAAATAGTATTCACCATCATACAGTACTAAGTCCACTAAAGGTGGAATAATACCCAAACATCAATACGAGTGCAAAGTCAACTCAAGGGGACAAAGAAAATACCACAAAATATTTCCTTAATTTTATTACATAATAACTAGACAAAAATAACACCTGAACCACAATAATACATTGATAAATGATACACACTCAATCTTAACTCCCTGTAAAAGAAAACAATTACACAATTACAGAAAGGTCATCAACACATGCAAACTAAATGGAGAGAGAGTCCAGAAAGGAGAAGGCCAACGAAAAGTGAGAACATCTTAACAAATACAAACTAAATATCCCTATCAAATTGACGATGGCTAGCTTGATTGAAAGGCTTTCACAAGCTCCACTAATGACGTCAGCTGACTATCGCAGGTCGTGATCACGATACTTAAGCAGGTATAAATATTATTACTTTGGGACAGAGAGGTCCCCTTGGCTTTTACTGAACCAAGGGCAGTACACAAAATGTAAGACAATCTGAGTTCTTGCTGCAGAGAAAGGATATCCAAAAAGCTAAATAGCTTCACAATGTAGCTCTGCAATGGTGAGGAGTAAATATAGTTCCCACAGCAATCGGCTCAGAAACACACTAAGGAACCATCCTCAAAAAAAGCCCCTCCAAAACTCCGTTCACGCAGGAGCGCAGCCACGTAACCCACACCACTTGAAAATATAAAACAGCCGTTAGTCCATTATAAACACTAACATAACCACCAGTGAAAAGACAAACTATTAAAGAAGGTAAACAATAAGTTTACAGTATATTTAACCTTATACATCTATAAAAACTTAAATAATTTAGAAATATATAGCAATAATGTTACAATATATATATATATATATATATATATACACACACATATATGTGTGTGTGTGTGTAGGTGAAGAGGCACTTTGGAAACGAGAAATCTCCGAGAATAAGCAGAATATACAACTATATATGACTGTACGTTTAATAATCAATACTTTTCAAGTCATGTTTTGCCGTTATACGAGTTAATAATAACAATAAAAATCCCAATTAAAAAAAAACATTAATCTAAGGGAAAGCGACAAGAAAATTATATTGGAATAAAATCTACACTGACAAACGGCAGTTGTAGCTTGTACATTGCAAGAGAAGGACAATGTAGCGGAATTTATACAGGATTATTAAACGCGTGTTGCAATAGCAAGGCTCAGATCCAGCCAGCAGAGGTCGGAAAGAACATCCGAAAGGTCATATCATGTGACTCCGTTGACAATGTCACTCAAATCTCTCCCCTGGTGTTTGTGATATAATGCCATGGCCTCTGTACCATGGTCTTGCGTTAGAGTTCTCTTGCTTGAGGGTACACTTCTATCTTATTTCTCTTCCTCTGACTTTGTTTAAAGTTTTTATGAAATATTTATTTTAGTGTTGTTACGGTTCCTAAAATATTGTTAATACTTCTCTTATTTCCTTTCCTCACTGGGTTATTTTCCCTGTTGGAGCCCCTGGGCTTATACCATCCTGCTTTTAAAACTAGGGTTGAAGATTGGCAAGTAACAATAATAATAACAATAATAATAATAATAATATAACGGCAAGTGTTGTTAAAGGGTTTGTGTATCATGATCAGCAAGGGTGTACTAGTAAGGGCCAGCCATACTAGGTGGGTTTGCTGTGAGCAATCAGACAATCCGCAGTGGGTCAGCATGGTGATGAAAACTGGACAAACCCCAGACATGAATAAGGACATGTCTGAGGCATCTGTCTTACAGTGGATTAGAAACGGCTATAATTGGTCTTTAATTAAGGGTTGTCTTTAATCATGTTAATCACGAGGTCTTTCTTTTTAAACCTAGAGACTGAGTAGCCTACCTGGTCTTTTCATAGCATTATTACTGATTTTTTTAAAAAATATATTCCTAAGTGTAAAAAATGACATAATAAGAAAATATTTGGTTATCAATCTACTCTGACGATTTTTTTTCCATACTACAATGTTTTGAATACTGTTTTCCTGCATGGCTAACCTTCAGCTACTGACCTTTATCTCAATTCGTTGGGCAAAAACTTGCTGTCCATTATATTCCTTATTCCTGGTCTGGATATTAATCTCTGGCACTTTCGTTCAATTACATTTTTTCCTCTTGGTAAGGGTAGAAGAGACTCTTTAGTTATGGTAAGCAGCTCTTCTAGGAGAAGGACGCTCTAAAATCAAACCACTGTTCTCTAGTCTTGGGTAGTACCATAGCTTCTGTACCATGGCCTTCCACTGCTTCAGGGTAGAATTCTCTCTTGCTTGAGGGTACCCTTGGGGACATTATTCTATCTTATTTCTGTACCTCTTGGTATTTTCAAAGTTTTTATAGTTTATATATGAAATATTTATTTTAATGCTGTTACTGTTAAAATAGTTTATATTAATTGGTAATTACTTTTCCTGTAGTTTCCTTATTTTCTCTCCTCACTGGGCTTTTTTCCCTGTTGGAGCCCTTGGGCTTATAGCATTCTGTCTTTTCAATTCACAGTTGTAGCTTGCACTGTTAAAAATTTGCATTAAAATACGGTAAATGCCAGGCAATATTTATTCTGGGAGTTTTACCGTTTTAAAAACGGATATATTGACGTAAAGGAATGGTATTACGGTTACCAACCCGAAAAAGACAATAACTGAGAACAGTATATTTTTACGGAGGATTTCCGATTAAAATTACGTTGTTTTTAAAAGTGTGGCTAATAATAATAATAGCAACATTATACACCAAGAACACACACTACCTGTGTATTTCTACTGACTCGCTGTTATAGAAGTTCTAGTTAAAATTATAATGAATTAACCCTCGAGTTCTAAACTTTACATCACATTAATCCCATAAAACCTTGCTTCATATAAATGCTATTTTGATTGTTCGTCTTTAGGTTTTCTTTTCATAAAAAAAAATGCGACAATTTAATCTAGAAAAATTACGAATCTCTCTCTCTCTCTCTCTCTCTCTCTCTCTCTCTCTCTCTCTCTCTCTCTCAAACAAACAAACAAACAAACAAAAGGTCAGAAATTCTAAGATAATTTCTTCTCTCAATGGAGGAAACATTTGTAACTGAGAAAAAATTCTGGAGAGCAAATATCAAGGTTTTTTCCCTTTCTATTTATGTTTCGTCATTAAATGGTCAAGATGTCACAAGTTTTCGAACACTTCATCTAAGAAAAACAGAAAATTATCCCCTCGAAACAAACTTTTGCATTAGCTTGTCTCAGAGAGATTATACGCCCGGAGAGAGAGAGAGAGAGAGAGAGAGAGAGAGAGAGAGAGAGAGAGAGAGATGGGTGTATTAAATCTATTAAAAGTTCAGAAGAGAGATGCAAGTACCGAAAAGGGATGCATACTGGATAAATAAGCAAATCTGTATGATGAAAATCGTCAAAAACGTTTTCAGACGATCCAGCCAACGTTATGAACGTTTCATATTTTACAGAACATCCAAAAGATATTTCTAGATATAATTAAATGCACAACAGAACTAAAACCGAAACAAATCCTTGATTAAAGCCCGCTTATGAATGGCAGAGGCAAGGGACAGTGACACTGCCCTATTAAGCAGGATAATCCCCTAGAGACTGACCATATATATACATATGATCAGCGCCCAAGCCCCTTCTCCATGCAAGGAGGGCCACGCAATGGCTGCTGATGACTCAGCAGATAGACCTATAGGCTTCCCCAAACCCACCATCCTTAGCTCACAAGGATAGTGAGATTGCAGCGACTACAGAAGCTAACCAGTCAAGGACGTTACCACATCGGCCACCACAACCCTTGGCGTTTTTCGACAGGGCAAGTGTAGAGGTTGGTGATGTCGAATCAAATCTTACTTGAATGTACTATAGTAACCATGCTACAATAATCAATGCAGAATCTTCCTTTTCTAATATTAAAATGTGTCTTAATAATTCGCACTAGGAACCCAAATAAACAATAAGTTTTTACCTCCACCAACGAAATTGGAAGGAGGTTATATTTTGCCCCATGCTTGTGTGTTTGTTAGTTTGTGAGCATCTTCCAGGTCACAACTTTATGCGTATAGTAATGAATCTTGCAGGGATTAACTTTTATGTAAAATCCTGGAAATAATTAAATTTTGAAAGGTCAAGCAAAATGTCCATTTCACGTAATCAGCCATAAGTTTGGACATCCTTGCCACAGACTTCAAACTTGGTTCATATTTGAGTGTACAAAAATCCACACCAATTAATACATGTTAAGGTAAAGGGTCCAGGTCAATGTCGCGCAAAAGGTCGAGAAATAAGCTGCCGCGGCGGAGGTCTACGGTCTACTGAATGGTGCCCCCCCCCCCACACACACACAATAGGTATGAAAATGTATCCGAAATTTTCTGTGTCACCACCAGCTTTTTTCAAAGAGCCCAAAGTTAACGTAAGCTTGCCTTTAGAAATACAGATCAGTATGTCTCCTTGGAATAGTCATTTCACAAGTACCATATGAGGAACTAATAATCATCTTAAAGCTAGATGGCCTCGGTTAGATTTTGGCAGTCATCTGTATCTTGAACTTTTAAATCAATACTTCTTCATTCATCATATCCCACTTTACGCTTTATAGTCCTCAGCCAAATAGGCCTGGGTCTTCCAATTCTTCTAGTGCCTTGTGGAGCCCATTTAAATGTATAGTGAACCAAACTCTCCAGGAAAGTGCGAAGAGCATGCCCAAACCATCTCCATCTGGCTCTCACCATGATTTCATCCACATATGGCACTCGAGTAATCTCTCTTATAGCTTCATTTCTAATCCTGTCCTGCCATTTAACTCCCAATATTCTTCTGAGGGCTTTGTTTCTCAAATTTACTAAATCTGTTAGATATTCTTTCATTGTCATACCGTGACTCATGTCCATATAGTAACACCAACCTCACTAAACTGATATATAGACTGGTTTTTATATGTAATTTCAGGCGATTTGATAATGCACATGTAAATATAAAAAAGCTGGGCTAAAATACGACTGGTTTTAGGTTTATATAATCCCAAGTGCTTATGTATATACCAGAGAATCATAGAACCATTAACGTACATATACAAAAATATAATCTAAATGTTTAGTTTACCAAGGTAAATATTTTTCGTTTCATATGGTGTGTAAGCAAAAGGATATTTTGATATCATAAAGTAAACTTTAATATGACATTATAAGCACAACTTTAAAAAAATTAATGTCATGATATAACGAATTGGTGAATAAATCTCTATAAAGTATAATTAAATGGTTGTTTAGAAAATTTTCAATAAAAAATTACATGACTGTGATAATACTGTATATTTCAATAGGAAACAAGATAACACGAAATTATATATGTAATTTATAGAGAGAGAGAGAGAGAGAGAGAGAGAGAGAGAGAGAGAGAGAGAGAGAGAGAGAGAGAGAGAGAGAGCATATACCAGAAGGCAATATGTATCTATGTATCTTCTGTATATACATATCCATACATAAATGGAGAAGAAAACGAAGCAGATATTCCCTACAAATACTTACAAAACTTAACTTTTACCAACTGACTGTTTTTCAATCTTCCATCATAACAATAAATAGCTAAAGAGTCGTGGTATGGCAATAAAATAATATAAAAAAGATTTTGTAGGTTTGAGAACAAAGCCTTCAGAAGAATATTGGGAGTTAAATGGCAGGACAGGATTAGAAATATAACTATAAGAGAGATTACAAGAGGGTCATATATGGATGATATCATGGTGAGGGGTAGATGGAGATGGTTTGGACATGCTCTTCGCACTCCCTAAGAGAGATAAGTTCACCAAACTTTCAACTGGGCTCCATAAGGCACTAGAAGTGTTGGAAGACCCAAGTCTACATGGCTAAGGACTATGAAGCGTGAAGGCGGAGATGATGAATGGAGAAGTATTAAGAGTTCAAGATAGAGACGACTGGGGAAATCTAATTGAGGCACTTTGCGTCAATAGGCGTAGGAGATGATGATGATGAAACAGCCCGTGATTAAGCTTCCGTTGAAATCTTGACCTAAAGCAATTCTAATTCAACTTCATCTCCCTGCGAAGGAATATTCTCAAGAATTCGCTTCATTCCCATTTCCACATATCCTATCATGAGGAGAACCGGACCAACTTACCTAATTATCCTTTTATCAAAAAGGGTATTCTGCTCCATAAGAAACTCCATAAAAACAAAACTCTTCCCATTTTCTCAGACACTCAATAATATTATTTCCGCTTCCTTTTATACTAAGGAAACTTTATGACCGCGAGAACTAACATTTGTCTACTTAACGCTCTTGGTACTAAAAGGGACGGAGGTAGTATATACCGTATTTCCCGTGTCATAAGACGCACCTTTTTTCTCGAAAAATTACCCCCAAAATCACCCTGCGTCTTAACACTAAGAAAAAGTTGTATAGGGGAGTTTGACACACCTCAAACACCAAACTATTGACTTAAAAGCACTCAAACTCACGAGAGATAGAATATAAACCTACTATTATCATTCATATAATATAAATTAATTCATTTTTATATTGCACTTCATTTAATGAAGTACAGTAGCAAATTATTATTATTATTATTATTATTATTATTTTTTTGGTAATCAACAGATGACTTGCTAACCCCCCTTCCACAAGTAAACATGCCAACTAGTGGCCTCGTAGCAGACGACATACTATGACATAGTTGTTTATTGAGTATATATCTATTTTCTCATATCTTGTTGATATATTGTAATAAAGCAATATTTTGATAATGACTTTGTTGCCCGAGTTCCGAAATAATACAAACTGACATTTGCTGAATACGTCCTTGGGAAAAAAAAAACTTCTGTTGGTTGTGTGCAGAAAAGTTAGCAGAAAAGTAACTAGACCCAGAATCACATTAACAGTAGCGAAAGTATTCCACCTAAAAGAATTTATAGTGTGAATATTTACAGGGTATATGAGGAATTTTGGAAATATCACTAGAATTTTACATCTTTACCAAAATTTTATAAAGAACCTTTGGAAACGCTGTTTTCATGTAAACAACACCTGAAACTTCAAGCACATGAGTAAACGTGTAGTTTTGGTGGAAACTACGACTGATTTAGTTGTTTCTTATAAGAATATGTAATAGAATTGGGATAATCGGCATATAGCTAATAAGTATTAACTTGAACATTTCATAATACACCCAAAATAAGAAAAGTTACTGTGCCAGACAATAATCACGCAAGAGTCGCTGACCATGGATTTCTGCTAAGAAGTTTTTAAAATCTTCATTTTTTTCCCCTAAAACTGCTTTCCTAATTAAAGGGTGCGTCTTACCACTTGTAGCGTCTTATCACACGGGAAATACGGTACTACATAAATGGGTAATAGAGAGACAAGGGGCAATCATCATAAAATATGAAAATAGAAAAGTTGTAACTATGTGGAAATATTTTTATGCATTAACAAAGATAAACTTTATGGCAGTAGAAAACAAACAATCTGCTTCAGAAAATAAAGAAAAGAAAATCATAAAAAAAAGCTAAATAAATTAATTAAATTCTCTGAGGTATAATGTAGGTTGCCCGCTTATGCATTGTTCATAGATATGGTACTTAGTTGTGTACAATTATACTCAATTTTTTAATGAGGCGAATCTGCACCAACTCGCAGGGGGAAGGGGGGGGGGGGCTTTTTGCTCGGTAAAGTTTCCTGCTAGCTGATTGGTTGGACTAGATCATTCTAACCAATCAGCTAGTAGGACTCAGTGCAAATGCACCTCTTTAAAAAAATTAGCATAGTTTATTTTACAGTGTTATGCAAATAGATAAAAAAAAAACAAGAAAGGTAATGAAACTTTAACCATGTTAAGAATACTGCAAAATCCTTTAAAGGGATTAATAAGTCCTAGTTTGAGGTGACGCAGAGAGAGAGAGAGAGAGAGAGAGAGAGAGAGAGAGAGAGAAGGGGTTATGCGAAATTTCTTTCCAAACTGTGCATTTGAATAACCAAAAGAGGATGATTTTAGTTACTAAATACTTTACCAATTGCTTGAAATAAAAAATAAAAAATTAGTAGTGAATGGACTAAATCTATAAAAAGTATACTAAAAGGTAACTACATTTTATACGTTCCTGGCTAAACTCACCGATATCAATAACAACTAATACATCAATAAATATTTCTCTTTACCAAGGAAATAATTTATCCAACATCAAATAAAGACGTCTAAATCAAATCTTATTAAGCTGTACTGTAAAAAAAAAATCGAAATTTTACTCGGAAATTCTCCGTAAACAAATATACTGTTCTCAGGAGTATTTCAGTAAAATACAGGCGACCGTAATTTGTACCCTACTTTGTTATTATCTTTAACGGGTTGGTGACCATAATATCACTCCATTACGTCAATATATCCGTTTTTAAAACGGTAAAAAGCCTGGCAACATTTATTCCAGGATTTTTACCGTTTTTGACGATAAATTTTTAACATCGAAGCACTGGATGCCAGCATGCGGGGAAAACGGAGACTTGATGTCTCGCTCCGCCTGCCAATTCCCCAGCGGGGAGTCCGTACGGGGCGAGCCCCATCGGCGGGAGTCAGTACGGCACCCCGCTGGGCACTCCAACCTTGGGCACGCCCGTGGGGACCCTAAAGCTTGCATCCATCAAGGCGAGGCCGTCGTCAAAACGCATGACAGCAAACGAGGTCAAGGAAATCCTTAACCAGACCTCGGGCTCGCTGGGAACTGGGAGGCCATTTAGCTCCCAAGTGAAACTTGGATTGAAATCTCATCTACAAAGAGAGAGAGAGAGAGAGAGAGAGAGAGAGAGAGAGAGAGAGAGAGAAGGGGGATTTAAAGTTCCATCTAGACAGAGAGATAGAGAGGGGTTAAAGCCCCATCTAGAGAGAGAGAGAGAGAGATTGGATTTATCAATTTATAAAGCTGGGAACTGGGAGGCCATTTAGCTCCCAGGTGAAACCTGGATTGAAATCTTATCTACAAAGAGAGAGAGAGAGAGGAGAGAGAGAGAGAGAGAGAGAGATTGGATTTATCAATTTATAAAGCTGGGAACTGGCAGGCCATTTAGCTCCCAGGTGAAACCTGGATTGAAATCTCATCTACAAAGAGAGAGAGAGAGAGAGAGAGAGAGAGAGAGAGAGAGAGAGAGATTGGATTTATCAATTTATAAAGCTGGGATCTGGGAGGCCATTTAGCTCCCAGGTGAAACCTGGATTGAAATCTTATCTACAAAGAGAGAGAGAGAGAGAGAGAGAGAGAGAGAGAGAGAGAGAGAAGGGGGATTTAAAGTTCCAACTAGACTGAGAGAGATAGAGAGGGGGTTAAAGCCCCATCTAGAGAGAGAGAGAGAAAGAGAAAGAGAGAGAGAGAGAGAGAGAGAGAGAGAGAGATTGGATTTATCAATTTATAAAGCGGGGAACTGGGAAGCCATTTAGCCCCCAGGTGAAACCTGGATTGAAATCTCATCTACAAAGAGAGAGAGAGAGAGAGAGAGAGAGAGAGAGAGAGAGAGAAGGGGGATTTAAAGTTCCATCTAGACTGAGAGAGATAGAGAGGGGGTTAAAGCCCCATCTAGAGAGAGAGAGAGAGAGAGAGAGAGAGAGAGAGAAGGGGGATTTAAAGTTCCATCTAGACTGAGAGAGATAGAGAGGGGGTTAAAGCCCCATCTAGAGAGAGAGAGAGAGAGAGAGAGAGAGAGAGAGAGAGAGAGAACTTTAGGTTGCTTGTTTGTCCGTGTATGTTGTGATAAAATGAAACTAGCATAAATTATGCGTCATATTATAAAAACCAAAATAATAGCAGCTTCAGCAAATGAACTATTCATCTATTCATTCTTAAACCGGCATTATACTAAATATAAAACACCAAGACCTGTGTAGCAGATTTTTATCTATCAAAACTTATCAATTATAATTGTGTTGTAACTACGATTATTCATATTATTCCCACTCTATAATTGTCCCTGGAAAAAACAGGATAATTATGAAATAAGCCTAACAGACCATTCACACACTTTCGATGTGTTTTTCATTGCTTGAATAAAAATATTCAATCGTAAAGGTATAGGATGATATTAAAAAGTCTTTTTTGTCCATTAACTATGTAGGGGCCTATCGGTAACGTCCTTGCTTGGTGGTCGCTAGACAGGGGTTCGAGTCCCGCTCAAACTCGTTAGTTCATTTGCTCGGTGTGAACCTCACAATCCTTGTGAGCTAAAGCTTTGGGGTATAGGGGAGCCTATAAGTCTATCTGCTGATTCTTCAGCAGCCATTGCCTGGCCCTCCTTAGTCCTAGCTTTGGTGGAAAAGGGGCTTGGGCGCTGATCATATGCATATATGGTCAGTCTCTAGGGCATTGTCCTGCTTGATAGGGCAATGTCACTGTCCCTTGCATATGTCATTCATGAGCGGCCTTTAAAACTTTAAACTGATTAATTTCCAACATCTACAGAAAGCCATTCACCAAATATTGCAAACCTATTTAAAAAAAAAATTATATCAGTTCATGAACGGTTTTAAGGACAGTGAATCTTACAATCTTACAAGTTGAAGTGATTAGTGATAGTGAAATATATAGAACATTCAATTGTACAGTTTGCTTCTAAATATGAATAATACCAAGTTCCTATCTTTACAGCTTCATTTTCTTGAAATACATATTACGAAACGTCAAATAGTTCAGATATCAATGCGTATAAAATATTTCTTATTCTATAGAATATCACAGCAATTTCGGTCTGAAAACGATTTCTATTTTACGATAAACAATTCAATTATCAACATCACATTTTGTCACTACTCTTCCTATACGCATACTGTGTGTGTATATATATATATATATATATATATGTATATGTATATATATATATATATATATGTATATATATATATATATATATATCATTAAATACTAAAGCACACGTGGCACCAATTTTTCTACTGCAACATTTTTCTTTTCATATGTATCTTTTTCTGACTTCAGGAAATTACTTTTTAAAGTAAAAGATTGAATTATTTACAATACTGTAGCCGACGGCTGTAATATATTGCGTCTATACTCTGAGAGTGCTATATTTGTATAATATATATATATATATATATATATATAAATATATATATATATATATACATATATGTATGTATATATATATATATATATATATGTATATATATATATATATATTTCTTTACATACATACACAGTATAACAGTATATATCTATACACACATATACATACATACACACATACACACACACACACACACACATATATATATATATATATATAGTCTAACAGTATATATCTATACACACATACTATATATATATATATATATATACATATATGTATATATATGCGCTCTCAGAGTACAGACGCAATT
The DNA here is from genome assembly GCF_036898095.1 of Palaemon carinicauda. Lineage (NCBI taxonomy): Eukaryota > Metazoa > Arthropoda > Malacostraca > Decapoda > Palaemonidae > Palaemon > Palaemon carinicauda. The sequence continues at coordinate 204,667,680 of NC_090726.1, forward strand.
TGTTACAGTAGAGCGCAGACCTCCGCCGCTGGAGCTTATTTTTCGACCTTATCCTTTGACCTTAACAAAGATTGAACAAAGATTGAAGTCTCTGTGACAACAATGTTCAAACTTATGGGTGATTACCCTTAACCTTCCAAAATTTAATCATTGGCAGCTTTTTACATAAGTGTTAATCCCTACAGGAATCATTATTCTACGATTAAAATTGTGCCCAGGAAGGTGTTTACAAAAAAAAATATATATATAACGCACACACAGGGGTGAAAATATAACCTCCTTCCAACTTCGTTGGCGCAGGTAAAAATGATATACAGCTCAGTGACGCACCAATGTTGAATACTAAATACCCGAACGAAAAATATTCCCTTCCGAAAGTAGGTGAATGCCAATTACAGGTATTACCGGAAGTGCTTTTAATTTGTAATCTGGCTGACCCTGAATAGGTCGGGGGACAAAACCATCAGTGAGGGAAATAGCTGAAACAAAAGAAAAACCTGACGCGTTGTAGTGACAGATGAACCCATTCTTCCTAAATTGCCCATTCTATATTCGCTTTCTCTCTGTCTCATTATAGATACGCCTTTCCTTTCTATATTCCAAAATCCTGCTTCTCTATTTCTTTTCAAAATATATTATTTCACCTGATTTTTAACATATTTATGTTATGAAAAAAACAAAAGATGAATATGTGGGGATGTAAGTAGAGTAGAGATTATGGGAATATCATTGCTTGAAAGACTGGAAAATGATGTAATCCGAAAAATGGCAGGCGTAGTAAAACTGACAGAGGTGATAAGAGTGTGGGCACGTGTTGAGAAGTGGGGAGGAGTGAGGCGGACTTGGGAGGAACCTATTAGCGGGAAAAGATTGATAGGGAGACAATTAGATGATGAGATATGGTGATGATATGGAGAGGAGAGGTTTGGTGGAAGAGGATGCCTTTCACATTAGGCATTGGATAGGGCGCATCAGGCAACCGACCCCTTAATGTAGTGATAACGATGGGTAAGAAGTACTGGAGAGATAAGACCAAGGCAAAGAGCCAGCTGGCCACTTGATTTCTCTTGTAATCTGGCGTTGCTTATCAACCTTGATATATGCAAAAAGATAAAATAACTTTTTATCATTAGCATATCTTTATGAGAAATTTCAAGGGGAACTAGCAGGCCTATGAGAGAGAGAGAGAGAGAGAGAGAGAGAGAGAGAGAGAGAGAGAGAGCTCTTGTACAGTTAGCTGAACGGTTGGCAAATGAAAATCGCTCAGGTAAATTGGTTCCTGTTGCGGAAAAGTCATTCGAAAACATAACGTTGAATTTCACAAAGGGAAGCAAATTACAGTCGAGCGCTTTTGAAGTGGACGAAAATCAACGATAATGAATAAAAGCAAAGTATGTTTCCCACGGAGACAATTTTGCGCTTTTTTTTTATTTTTACTCGTATATCAAATATCTATTTATTTTCTAGAGAAATAAAACTATATTCCTCTAGAAAAGACGACAGTCAACCTGTTGATAAAATGCTTGCAATTGAAGAGTCTGTGTATTATTAAGCCATTGAAAAATGGCATTTTTGTGGTAAAAATATGTCGGATTTCAACTTACTTTGTGGGAGTTTTATGGGAAAAAAATTGTCCCCTAACTCACATTCTGGTTAGATGAAAGGTTTACTTCCTCATTCAGCTCAGACGTTCATACAGCCGAATAATCGTTAGCCTATCAATCAAATACATAATTGCTCATACTTCGTCCTTGACACATTAAACGAAGATACATTAGGAACGAGACTTATAAATCAAACTGAAGTTAAATAGAACCTAAGTCAAGAATTTATGTACATTAAGGGAAGACTTGAAACATCTATAACTCAGTTAAAAATTTGCATTAAAAAACGATAAAACTCCTGGAATAAATGTTGCCACGCATTTGCCGTTTTAAAAAATGACATATTGACGTAAAGGACTGATATTACGGTCACCACCTCGTAAAAGATAATAACAAAGTAGGGTAAAATTACGGTCGCTTGTAACTTATTGAAATACGGCTGAAAACAGTAGATTTTTACGGAGAATTTCAGATTAAAATTGCGGATTTTTGAAGTGTATATAAGCAAGATGAGACACATTTTCGTAAATATATAGGTATGGTTGTGTCTACGTATTTATCATAGGTATATACATTAAATGCATATATATATATATATATATACATATATATATATATATATATATATGTATGTATGTATGTATGTATATATATATATAAATAATATATATATATATATATATAATATATATATATATATATATATTATATATATATATATATATATATGAATGCCGTCAATGCCATTAGAGATAGTAGTGATTCATCTTCATCATCTATCATCTCCTACGCTTATTGACGCAAATGGCCACGGTTAGATTTCACCAGTCGTCTCTAACTAGTTTTTAATTCAATACTTCTCCATTTATCATCTCCTACTTCACGTTTCATAGTCCATAGCCATGTAGGCCTGGGTCTTCCAATTCTTCTAGTGCCCTGTGGAGCATAATTAAACGTTTGGTGAACTAATCTTTGATCAACATAAAGAAAAGTATCATTTTAGTGTTTACGTCCCGCTCAAACTCGTTAGTTCCTTTGGTCGCTCCAACCTCTCCATCCTTGTGAGCTAAGGATGAGGGTTTAGGGGAGCAAATATGTATATCTGCTGTGTCATTCGCAGCCATTGCCTGGCCCTCCTTGATCCTAGCTTGGGTGGAGAGGGGGTGGTCAGTTTCCAGGGCATTGTCCTGCTTGATAGGGCAATGTCACTGTCCCTTCTTGCCTCTGCCATTCATGAGTGGCCTTTAAATCTTACGTATCTATATTTCGTTTCAATTTATACATTCATGAAATATGTAATCGTTGACATCGTTGTTTCGCTAACACATTTATACAAGGTGGTGGTGCTATGATATTTGCGTACAATCATCTTGATAATAAGAGGATTGGAAAAAGTGGGTTTACTTTTACCAATTGCAATGCATTTGACAAGCAGTTTGTACCATAGAAGATTTTGTAATATCTGTTGGAGATATTTGCTCTCAACTTAAACTGTAATAAAAGAATATTTCTATATCAGAATCTTAACACCGTCAACGGCCAATCATTTTATCATTCATTTCCACTTTTTTCCAATAGGAGTTTTCTTTTTTACGGACTTATTTAACAATTAAATTCTAATAATATTTCGATATAGATTTCTTTAAATAATTTAGGTGCTCTATTAAAAAAGCCGTAATTATAATCAGAAATTCTCCGTTAAAAATATATTATTCCCCTGACCGTTGACCTTAACCTGCATTAATTTGCGTGGATTTTCATACTCTCTAATATGAACCAAGTTTGAAGTCTTTGTGTCAACGATGCCCAAACTTATGGCTGATTACGTGAATTGGACATTTTGCTTGACCGTGACCTTGACCTTTGACCTTCCAAAATTTATTCTCTTCCAGGTTTTTTTTTTTTTTTTTTTTTTTTTTTTTTAACATAACAGTTAATCCCTGCAAGTTTTAATACTCTGCGATTAAAATTGTGGCCAGG
>NC_090726.1:204673763-204685515 GCF_036898095.1 Palaemon carinicauda
AGTCCTCAGAAGGATATTGGGAGTTAAATGGCAGGACAGGAATAGAAATGAAATTTTAAGAGAGATTACTCGAGAACCATATGTGGATGATCATGGTGAGGGGTAGATGGAGATGGTTTGGACATGCTCTTTGCACTCCCCAAGAGAGATTAGTTCACCAAACGTTAAGCTGGGCTCCACAAGGCACTAGAAGAGTTGGAAGATCCAGGCTTACATGGCTGAGGACTATGAAGCGCGAAGTAGATGATGAATAGAGAAGTATTGAATTAAGAGCTCAAGATAGAGATGACTGGCGAAATCTAACCGAGGCACTTTGCGTCAATAGGGGTAAGAGGAGGTGATGATGATAAGATAAAGCATCGGTGACTGCATCGCAAAATGCACGAACGGCAAAACGCAGTAAAACATCACGCAGGGTACAGGAATTGCAATTTCCAGAGCGAACGTGAATGCAAATATTTCCGCACCAGTGATTTTATCAATTCAAGACACGTAGGAACCTCCCCCAAGCAATGTGAAACATGGAAGCAGGAGGCAAGGCCCTGACTATGAATCACAAGGGTCTTTAAAACATTTAAGGGTAATATTTCGGTAGAAACCCACCCAGCGCCTTTATCGATTGCCAGTACATAGGAGCTTGATGGATTTCTTTTTTCGTGAGCAAAGCGAGCACGAGCGCACGGCGCCGCAAAAACATTAGATTTCGGTAAAAATTCGATAGGGTCTGATGATTTTTGCTCCGCCATGCGCTCGCGAAAATATAAAAACACAAAGCCCCTATGTACTGGCAAGCGTTAATGGAGATGGGTGGGCCTCTAACGAAATATTACCCATTTAAGAGCCTCTGATATACGGAAGGATTTGGTAGAATCATCCCAGAGAGATTTTCCCGGACCGAAACACGTCGCTTTAAATCAAGTGAATTTATTCCGTTATTAGATCGTGCTACTCGGTATTAATTCATAACATATGATATTGCCCCCAGCAAGCAGGACAACGTCCCAGAGACAAACCATATATACATAATTATGATTAGCGCGCGCCCACCCGACTCTCCACCCAAGCTACGATCAAGGAGGGCCAGGCAATGACTGCTGATGACTCAGCAGGTAGACCTATTGGCTCCCCCAAAGCCGGCATCCTTAGCTCACAAGGATTGTGGGGCTGCAGCGACCAAAGGAGCTTGAACGGGACTCGAACACTTGTCTGGCAATCACCAATCAGGGACGTTACCACATAGGTGTGGCTAAGATTTGGGAGAGAAGGGAGATAATGCAAGGAAAAAAAATAGAGATGGGGGACAGAAATTGAATAGAGGGATATTTGAGGTCCAAGAAGATCCCTCTCTCTCTCTCTCTCTCTCTCTCTCTCTCTCTCTCTCTCTCTCAACACATCCCAAATCGACACAACGCTGTTCATATAGCTAGTGAATTTTAAGGATTTTAACTGATAAGTCATAAGGATAAAATGGTTGTGCAAAACCTCCAATTAACTGGATAAGTAAAAGCCGGTAATCGGAACTTTGGGCATCTATATAATCGCCTTTATTATCCTTCAATTACCTTCGAACAGATGGTTCCACGCAAGAAGCATCTTTGTGTGTGTGTGTGTGTGAGAGAGAGAGAGAGAGAGAGAGAGAGAGAGAGAGAGAGAGAGAGGCCACTATTTCCATGTGTTTGCTTAGTTTAAAACATAACGCTGAGCATATATATCACACCTAGTGAGAGAGAGAGAGAGAGAGAGAGAGAGAGAGAGAGAGAGCCAATATTTTCATGTGCTTGCATAGTTTACAACGTAACGCTGAGCATTAATATCACGAACTATGAAACCACGTAAACACATAAAATGGATTTCAACAGTAAAATACTTTCAAAGATATTTAACCAAACACACAATACAAAACTCCAAGTCTATTCGTGTGCCATTCCAACTTACCATTCTCTCTCTCTCTCTCTCTCTCTCTCTCTCTCTCTCTCTCTCTCTCTCTCTCAACCATGTGTTATCAGCACTAACAGTCTCCTTTCGGTTTCAGTAGCCCACCTTGGTACTTCATGCACCAGTTCTCTTTATCTACTGTGAATATGCCCCATACATATCCATTTGAATACCTGCATATATAATCGCCAAGTTTTCAATCCAATTACACCCCTCCTCTTTGCACTTGAATATCTAACGGATATAGATATTAATGAAGCAGATATTGTCACGGCTATAAACGAAATTAAAAATGGATCGGCAGCCGGACCAGATGGAGTTCCAGCGATTTTGTTAAAAAAAACTGCAAACACTATCGCGAAGCCACTTGCAATACTGCTAAGACAGAGTATAGATATGAGCGAGATATATGTTAAACATAAATTAGCTTATATAACCCCTATTTTCAAAAAGTGGATCAAGACTAGAGGCAAGCAATTATAGACCTGTTAGTCTAACATCACATATTCAGAAAGTGTATGAGAGGGTAATAAAAAAGAAAATAATGAACCATTTGGTCAAAATAATTTGTTTAATATGGGTCAACACGGTTTCGTACCTGGAAAAAGTACACAGACCCAACTGATAGCTCACTATGAAAAACATTACAATAATATGATAAATGAAAAAGACACAGATGTGATCTATCTAGATTTTGCAAAAGCCTTTGACAAGGTAGACCATAACATATTGGAGAAAAAAATGAGAAAGCATAATATTGTGGGAAAGATAGGAAAATGGGTAAAAGAATTCCTGCAAAACAGAAAACAGATAGTGGTTGCAAATGACGAGAAATCAGATGAAGCCCAGGTAATATCTGGTGTGCCCCAAGGTACGGTATTAGCTGCACTGCTATTTGTTATTATGATCTCAGACATAGACTGTGATGTTGAAAACTCCGTAGTGAGAAGTTTCGCCGATGACACAAGAATAAGTAGAGAAATTACTTGTGATGAAGATAGGAACTCACTACAAAGAGATCTAAACAAAATATATGAATGGGCGGAGATAAATAGGATGGTATTTAACTCCGATAAATTCGAATCAATAAATTATGGAAACAGAGAAGGAATGGTGTATGCATACAAGGGACCTAATAATGAGACAATCACAAACAAGGAAGCAATTAAAGACCTTGGTGTAATTTTAAATAGGAATATGTTATGCAACGACCATATAGCAACACTGTTGGCTAAATGTAAAGCAAAAATGGGAATGTTATTCAGACACTTTAAAACAAGAAAAGCTGAACACATGATTATGCTTTACAAAACTTATGTGCGTAGTACACTCGAGTACTGCAATGTGATATGGTACCCACACTACCAAAAGGATATTGCGCAAATAGAGAGTGTACAAAGGTCCTATACTGCTAGAATAGAAGAAGTTAAGGACCTTGATTACTGGGAAAGACTGCAAATTTTTAAAACTATACAGTCTAGAAAGGAGAAGAGAACGCTACATGATAATACAAGCATGGAAGCAAATAGAAGGAATTGCTGAAAACATCATGGAGCTTAAAGTATCAGAAGAGCAAGCCGAGGTAGATTAATAGTGCCAAAAAGCATTCCAGGTAAACTGAGAAAGGCGCACAGGACATTAATCCACTACGCACCAGCATCGATAATGCAGCGACTATTTAATGTGCTGCCAGCTCATCTAAGAAACATATCAGGAGTGAGCGTAGATGCATTTAAAAATCAGCTCGATAAATACCTAAGATGCATCCCAGACCATCCAAGACTGGAAGATGCAAAATACACCGGAAGATGTATTAGCAACTCTCTGGTGGATATACGAGGTGCCTCACACTGAGGGACCTGGGGGAACCCAAACAAAAAATAAGGCAAATAAGGCAATAAGGCAACTGGCCACTGCCCTGCAATAAACATCTTGGGATTTATTTCTAAATACTACAAACGTCTCTAATTGGTGAAACGCCAGACTGGGGTTCGAATCCCGTTCAAACTCGTTAGTTTCTTTGGTCGCTGTAATCTCACCATTCTTGTGAGCTAAGGATGGGGGGTTTGGGGGGAGCCTATAGGTCTAACTGCCGAGTCATCAGCAGCCATTTGCCTGGCACTCCTTGGTCCTAGCTTGGGAGCTGATTATATGTATAATATAGTCAGTCTCTAGGGTATTGTCTGCTTGCTAGGGCAAAGTCACTGTCCCTTGCCTCTGCCATTCATGGGCGGCCTTTAAACCTTTAAATGATATGTACAGTGACTTATGTCCGTAAGTATCTAATTGAATATCATAACTATAAAGTCTTACTTGAGCGTATTCCGGCAGTATGCATTATTCCACTACAAATCAAGCATCCAACTACCTGGCCTGCTTGACTTTATTACAGCCATGGAGACTTTATTACACCTCTGGCGATTTTACTACACACCTTTGCAATTTACTACACACAAGGGGACTTTTCCACACACCCTCATTCTTCTTTCACATTCATATTTCAATGACGCATTTTCATGAATGACCAAACTAAAAATATGCTCCAAGCGGTTCTATAAAGAAGTTCTACTTAACTTAACTCTTTGACCAACAAATCCGATTCTGTAATTATATATCATGAAATCGGATTTAGGAACCAGACGGTTTCTCAATTTTTTCAATCCTGTACAATATTATCTTGCTTTTGGGTACACTCCAGGACACTTGTACCTTATTTCTCTTCCTTCTTTTTTAAGTTTTTTTTTATAGTTTATATATGATAGATTTAATTAAATGTTGTTACTGTCCTTAAATTGTTTTATCAAATTGTTTATTACTTCTTTCGCAGTTTATTTATTTTCTTGTTTCCTTTCCTGCCTGGGTTATTTTTCCCTGTTGGAGCCCTTGGGCTTATAGCATCTTGCTTTTTCAACGAGGGTTGGGGTTTAGCTAATAATAATAATAATGATAATAATAATAATAATGTTCTTGTTTTCAATTACTTCTTTTCTCTTTATGCTTATTATTATTATCATTACTTGATAAGCTACAACCCTAGTTGGAAAAGCAGTGTATGTTATAAGCCAGGGGCTCCAACAGGGAAAGTAGCTCAGTGAAGAAAGGACAATTTTGTTTCAGTAACTTCCAACGAAAACAAAACCTACAAAATAAATAAAAAATTCATATAGATTACGCAATATTAAACCGACCTTAACTTTCTAAATATTGCCTTTAAAAAAACACCAATTTAGGATGCATCTCATTTCTCAGATTTGACATTTGTCTTGAAACAATCACCATCTACCGATGAATATCTGATCATTTTGTCCATTCCTTATCTGAAATCGTTCAGATAGTTCAACATAGTTACAATCTATTTACAATTGCTTTACAGAATATTTCTCAAACCAGTATTGATGGCGTTATTTTAAGGCTAAGTAATGTTAGGCAATATTAAGGAGGTGATCTATTCTTATTGTAGAATTACATCAGTATTTTTTATTTCTTAATTTGGGAATTTTGTATTTTAGTATTTGCTAAATAAATACTCATTATATATATATATATATATATATACCAGCATCAAAAATGCCCATTAGCCAGCGTAGTGATGAAAACTTGCCAAATTCCAGGCATAAAAAGGACATTTCTGAGGCCTTTGTCCAGCAGTGGACTAGAAATGGCTGCATTTATTGTTGTATGTTTACATACATACACATATATATCATATATATATATATATATATATATATATGTATGTATATATATATATATATTTATATTATATAACACAGTGGGTTACATTCATATGTGAAATGTCAAATTCTCTCAGTAATAACTATCTTGCTCTATCATGCTTCATGATAATTACATCCAGAATTTTTGCACCCCGAGTTGTATTACATTACATGAAATCGCATTTAGAGTTATCATCCAATTATTAAACAAGTTTAATACTACGTACATTCGTGCATGCAATGAATAAATCTCAAATTACATAAAGTAATTATCCCCTTTGAAATACTAATCTACCCGGGGTACGTATCTCTCTCTCTCTCTCTCTCTCTCTCTCTGGATAAATATATTCATTCTCTCTTTCACTCTCTACCTGAGTAAATATATTCATACTCTCTCTCTCTCTCTCTCTCTCCTCTCTCTCTCTCTCTCCATGGGTAAATATATTCATTCTCTCTTTCACTCTCTACCTGAGTAAATATATTCATACTCTCTCTCTCTCCATGGGTAAATATATTCATTCTCTCTTCCACTCTCTACCTGAGTAAATATATTCATACTCTCTCTCTCTCTCTCTCTCTCTCTCTCTCTCTCTCTCTCTGGATAAATATATTCATTCTCTCTTTCACTCTCTACCTGAGTAAATATATTCATACTCTCTCTCTCTCTCTCTCTCTCTCTCTCCATGGGTAAATATATTCATTCTCTCTCACTCTCTACCTGAGTAAATATATTCATACTCTCTCTCTCTCTCTCCATGGGTAAATATATTCATTCTCTCTTTCACTCTCTACCTGAGTAAATATATTCATACTCTCTCTCTCTCTCCATGGGTAAATATATTCATTCTCTCTTCCACTCTCTACCTGAGTAAATATATTCATACTCTCTCTCTCTCTCTCTCCATTGGTAAATATATTCTCTCTCTCTCTCTCTCTCTCTCTCTCTCTGGATAAATATATTCATTCTCTCTTTCACTCTCTACCTGAGTAAATATATTCATACTCTCTCTCTCTCTCTCTCTCTCCATGGGTAAATATATTCATTCTCTCTTCCACTCTCTACATGAGTAAATATATTCATACTCTCTCTCCTCTCTCTCTCTCTCTCTCTCTCCATTGGTAAATATATTCTCTCTCTCTCTCTCTCTCTCTCTCTCTCTCTCTCTGGATAAATATATTCATTCTCTCTTTCACTCTCTACCTGAGTAAATATATTCATACTCTCTCTCTTCTCTCTCTCTCTCTCTCTCTCTCCATGGGTAAATATATTCATTCTCTCTTTCACTCTCTACCTGAGTAAATATATTCATACTCTCTCTCTCTCTCTCTCTCTCTCTCTCTCTCTCTCTCCATGGGTAAATATATTCATTCTCTCTTTCACTCTCTACCTGAGTAAATATATTCATACTCTCTCTCTCTCTCTCTCTCTCTCTCTCTCCATGGGTAAATATATTCATTTCTCTCTTCCACTCTCTACCTGAGTAAATATATTCATACTCTCTCTCTCTCTCTCTCCATTGGTAAATATATTCTCTCTCTCTCTCTCTCTCTGGATAAATATATTCATTCTCTCTTTCACTCTCTACCTGAGTAAATATATTCATACTCTCTCTCTCTCTCTCTCTCCATGGGTAAATATATTCATTCTCTCTTTCACTCTCTACCTGAGTAAATATATTCATACTCTCTCTCTCTCTCTCTCTCCATTGGTAAATATATTCTCTCTCTCTCTCTCTCTCTCTCTCTCTCTGGATAAATATATTCATTCTCTCTTTCACTCTCTACCTGAGTAAATATATTCATACTCTCTCTCTCTCTCTCTCTCTCTCTCTCCATTGGTAAATATATTCTCTCTCTCTCTCTCTCTCCCTCTCTCTCTCTCTCTCTCTCTCTCTCTCTCTCTCCATTGGTAAATATATTCATTCTTTATCTCTACCTGGGTAAATATATTCTCTCTCTCTCTATCTCTCTTTCTCTCTCTCTGGGTAAATATATTCATTCTTTCTCTCTACCTGGGTACATATATTCATTCTCTCTCTCTCTACTTGGGTAAATATATTCATTCTTTCTCTCTACCTGGGTAAATATATTAATTCTCTCTCTCTCTCTCTCTCTCTCTCTCTGGATAAATATATTCATTCTCTCTTTCACTCTCTACCTGAGTAAATATATTCATACTCTCTCTCTCTCTCTCTCTCTCTCTCTCTCCATGGGTAAATATATTCATTCTCTCTTTCACTCTCTACCTGAGTAAATATATTCATACTCTCTCTCTCTCTCTCTCTCTCTCTCTCTCTCCTCCATGGGTAAATATATTCATTCTCTCTTCCACTCTCTACCTGAGTAAATATATTCATACTCTCTCTCTCTCTCTCTCTCTCCATTGGTAAATATATTCTCTCTCTCTCTCTCTCTCTCCATTGGTAAATATATTCTCTCTCTCTCTCTCTCTCTCTCTCTCTCTCTCCATTGGTAAATATATTCATTCTTTCTCTCTACCTGGGTAAATATATTCTCTCTCTCTCTCTTTCTCTCTCTCTGGGTAAATATATTCATTCTTTCTCTCTACCTGGGTACATATATTCATTCTCTCTCTCTCTACTTGGGTAAATATATTCATTCTTTCTCTCTACCTGGGTAAATATATTAATTCTCTCTCTCTCTCTCTCTCTCTCTCTCTACTTGGGTAAATATATTCATTCTTTCTCTCTACCTGGGTAAATATATTAATTCTCTCTCTCTCTCCTCTCTCTCTCTCTCTACTTGGGTAAATATATTCATTCTTTCTCTCTACCTGGGTAAATATATTAATTCTCTCTCTCTCTCCTCTCTCTCTCTCTCTGTCTCTCTCTCTGGATAAATATATTCATTCTCTCTTTCACTCTCTACCTGAGTAAATATATTCATACTCTCTCTCTCTCTCTCTCTCTCTCTCTCTCTCCATGGGTAAATATATTCATTCTCTCTTTCACTCTCTACCTGAGTAAATATATTCATACTCTCTCTCTCTCTCTCTCTCTCTCTCTCTCTCTCCATGGGTAAATATATTCATTCTCTCTTCCCACTCTCTACCTGAGTAAATATATTCATACTCTCTCTCTCTCTCTCTCTCTCTCTCTCCATTGGTAAATATATTCTCTCTCTCTCTCCATTGGTAAATATATTCTCTCTCTCTCTCTCTCTCCTCTCTCTCTCTCTCTCCATTGGTAAATATATTCATTCTTTCTCTCTACCTGGGTAAATATATTCTCTCTCTCTCTCTCTATCTCTCTCTTTCTCTCTCTCTGGGTAAATATAATTCATTCTTTCTCTCTACCTGGGTACATATATTCATTCTCTCCTCTCTCTACTTGGGTAAATATATTCATTCTTTCTCTCTAACCTGGGTAAATATATTAATTCTCTCTCTCTCTCTCTCTCTCTCTCTCTCTCTACTTGGGTAAGTATATTCATTCTTTCTCTCTACCTGGGTAAATATATTAATTCTCTCTCTCTCTCTCTCTCTCTCTCTCTCTCTACCTGGGTAAATATATTCATTCTTTCTCTCTACCTGGGTAATATATTAATTCTCTCTCTCTCTCTCTCTCTCTCTCTCTCTCTCACTCTCTCTCTACTTGGGTAAATATATATTCATTCTTTCTCTCTACCTGGGTAAATATATTATTCTCTCTCTCTCTCTCTCTCTCTCTCTCTCTCTCTACCTGGGTAAATATATTCATTCTTTCTCTCTACCTGGGTAAATATATTAATTCTCTCTCTCTCTCTCTCTCTCTCTCTCTCTCTCTCCCCTGGGTTCCTCATATTAATTCTAAATGGGCTGTTGGTAAGGGAATGTACAATAACTACACAAAACTAATAACGATATGCATGCAGGCGATCACGTGCAATTTCTGCTTTATATATTAAACAAAGAGGAAAATCTATATATATTTTCAAATTTGAATTTCCCAAGCCAATAACCCCCGCCACAAAATATGTTTGAAGTGGACTTTTCTATATTTATAGCCTATATTTTTCTATGCGTAGAGTTTGTAATAGCTACAAAGTACTCTATACCGAACGTATAATCGTACATATGCTAGGTATTAAGGTATATATTTTCCTTTGAAAAGTACAATCTTTTTACAGCTAGTTTGAATCACCAGAATAATGGTAGATTCCTACACTATGGATCCGTGCATTGATTTCCCGTAGTAGAGGCTGTTATATAATATTTAATTAATGCTTGATATCTACTGTAACCGTTTCAGAAATCCATATTATGACCATACATTTCACTACGAAGACTAAGAGTGATACAAGGTCCTCAACTTACAAAACATTCAGTTACAAACATAAACCTAACTGAAAATAACAAAAATAAAGAAATACTATATTATATAAAACCACAAGGCAAGCCAAGACTCTACAACATTTTATTTCTTGAATGCAAACAACGTCCCTGCCTGGTGAACGCCACACTGGGGTTCGAGTCCCGTTCAAACTCGTTAGTTTCTTTGGTCGCTGTAATCTCACCATTATTGTGAGCTAGGGATGGGTATTTGGGAGAGTCTATAGAAGGAGTTAACATTTACTAACAGAAATAACATTATAATTTTCTCAACTGCTTTGATTAGATATAACGTTTTAATTTGTATCCTATTTACTGGGGAGTACACTGGCAATGCGAGCCAGACATCTGCCATCAGCGGTGTTGTTTCGTTAAGGGTTCCCTTCCTGAACTTTTCCGATGTGGGGAACATAGAAAGAGGAAACTAAGGGGCACTCAGTACAGAGACGACCTCCGCCGCGGCAGCTCATTTCCCGACCTTTTACTCTACCTTGACCTTTAACTTAACATGTATTATTTGGCGTGGATTTTCATACACTCAAATATGAACCAAGTTTGAAGTCTCTGTGACAACGATGTCCAAACTTATGGCTGATTACGAGAATTAGACATTTTGCTTGACAGTGACCCTGACCTTCCAAAATTTAATGACTTCCAGCTTTTTACATAACAGTTAATCCCTGCAAGTTTCATTACTCTACTATTAAAATTGTGGCCAGGAAGCTGTTCACATACAAACACACAAACAGGGGGTAAAACATAACCTACTTCCAACTTCGTTGACCGAAGTAAAAAATATAGGAATGCCCTAAAGTAACCACAGTTTCCAGCTTTTTACATAACAGTTAATCCCTGCAAGTTTCATTAATCTACGATTAAAATTGTGGCCAGGAAGCTATTCACATACAATCACACGAACGGGGTAAAACATAACCTCCCTCCAACTTCGTTGACCGAAGTAAAAAAAAAAATAGGAATGCCCTAAGTAACCACAGCCACATTACCTCACTTACGGGGACAGACTTCCTCCTTGGAAGCGGAATCCTATGGACTACCCACCTTAACATAAATTAATTGCCCACATATGTCTAACTCAACATGAAAGTCCACAAAAGAGGCTTGATTTGCTACCATTGCTCATAAACCACCCCGAGGCTGGATTTCGTTCGTTTGTTTGTTTTAGATTGCCTTGCTTTGAGCAAGACACGAGGCTCTTGCATTGGATAAATCTCAAAATACATAAAGTAATAAGCCCCCTTTGAAATACTAATCTACCTGGGTAAATATACGCTCTCTCTCTCTCTCTCTCTCTCTCTCATCTCTCTCTCTCTCTCTCTGGGTAGATAAGCTAATATTAATAATAAAATATTGAATTTACTTTAAATGGGGGTAATCAAAACAAGGAAAAAGGGTTCTGATAAATTTACGTTGAAGTAAATAAGTAAGGTGGATGTTATGTGCCTATTATTAGTAGGCCTACTTACTAAGCTACAACCCTAGATGGAAGAGCAGGATACTATAAGCCCCAAGGATTCCACAGGGGAAAATAGCGGTAAAATTACCTTAAAATTGAATGTCAAGAAAGAATTTATTAAGCTTGAACTGCATAAAGGTTAGGAATTTTTTGTAAAGGATAATTAACATTAATTTTAACTAAAAGAACTGGATTTTGAGTGTTGCGTTAAAATTAAAGAGAGCAGGGCTTACTTGAAAAAGAAGGGGTACGATGTGTAAGGGCAAAGCTGGGTCTAGGGAAAAGTAGCAATTCCAC
>NC_090726.1:204691015-204696015 GCF_036898095.1 Palaemon carinicauda
ATTTCTAAATACTACAAACGTCTCTAATTGGTGAACGCCAAACTGGGGTTCGAGTCCCGTTCAAACTCGTTAGTTTCTTTGGTCGCTGTAATCTCACCATTCTTGTGAGCTAAGGATGGGGGGTTTGGGGGAGCCTATAGGTCTAACTGTTGAGTCATCAGCAGCCATTGCCTGGCACTCCTTGGTCCTAGCTTGGGAGCTGATCATATGTATATATAGTCAGTCTCTAGGCCTAGGTATTGTCCTGCTTGCTAGGGCAAAGTCACTGTCCCTTGCCTCTGCCATTCATGAGCGGCCTTTAAACCTTTAAATGATATGTACAGTGACTTATGTCTGTAAGTATCTAATTGAATATCATAACTATAAAGTCTTACTTGAATGTATTCCGGCAGTATGCATTATTCCACTACAATTCAAGCATTCAACTACCTGCCCTGCTTGACTTTATTACAGCCATGGAGACTTTATTACACCTCTGGCGATTTTACTACACACCTTTGGAATTTACTACACACAAGGGGACTTTTCTACACACCCTCATCCTTCTCTCACATTCATATTTCAATGACGCATTTTCATGAATGACCAAACTAAAAATATGCTCCAAGCGGTTCTATAAAGAAGTTCTACTTAACCTAACTCTTTGACCAACAAATCCGATTCTGTGATTATATATCATGAAATCAGATTTAAGAACCAGACGGTTTCTTAATTTTTACAATCCTGTACAATATTATCTTGCTTTTGGGTACACTCCAGGACACTTGTACCTTATTTCTCTTCCTTTTTTTTTAAAGTTTTTTTTTATAGTTTATATATGATAGATTTAATTAAATGTTGTTACTGTCCTTAAATTGTTTTATCAAATTGTTTATTACTTCTTTCGCAGTTTATTTATTTTCTTGTTTCCTTTCCTGCCTGGGTTATTTTTCCCTGTTGGAGCCCTTGGGCTTATAGCATCTTGCTTTTTCAACGAGGGTTGGGGTTTAGCTAATAATAATAATAATAATAATAATAATAATAATAATAATAATAATAATAATAATAATAATAATAATAATGTTCTTGTTTCAATTACTTCCGTTCTGTTTATGCTTATTATTATTATTTAATAATAATAATAATAATAATAATGTTCTTGTTTCAATTACTTCTGTTCTGTTTATGCTTATTATTATTATTATTACCATCATTACTTGCTAAGCTACAACCCTAGTTGGAAAAAGCAGGATATGCTATAAGCCCAGGGGCTCCAACAGGGAAAGTAGCCCAGTGAAGAAAGGAAAATTTTGTTTCAGTAACTTCCAACGAAAACAAAACCTACAAAATAAATAAAAAATTCATATAGATTACGCAATTTTATATCGACCTTAATTTTCCAAATATTGCCTTTAAAAACACCAATTTCGGAGACATCCCATTTCTCAGATTTGACCTTTGTCTTGTAACAATCACAATCTTCCGATGAATATCTGATCATTTTTCCCATTCATCGTCTGAAATCGTTCAGATAGTTCAACATAGTTACAATCTATTTACAATTGCTTTACAGAATATTTCTCAAACCAGTATTGAAGGCGTTATTTTAAGGCTAAGTAATGTTAGGCAATATTAACTAGTGTTGTATTCTTACTGTAGAATTACATCAGTATACAGTATCTTTTTTTTTTTTTTTTTTTATTGTAATTTGGGAATTTTGTATTTTAGTATCCGCTAAATAAATACTCATTATATATATATATATATATATATATATATATATATATATATATATATATATATATATATATATATATATATATACCAGTATCATAAATCCCCATTAGCCAGCGTAGTGATGAAAACTTGCCAAATTCCAGGCATAAAAGGACATGTCTGAGGCCTTTGTCCAGCAGTAGACTAGAAACGGCTGCATTTATTGTTGTATGTATATATATATATATATATATATATATA
Organism: Palaemon carinicauda; assembly: GCF_036898095.1. Taxonomy (NCBI): domain Eukaryota; kingdom Metazoa; phylum Arthropoda; class Malacostraca; order Decapoda; family Palaemonidae; genus Palaemon; species Palaemon carinicauda. The sequence continues at coordinate 204,692,972 of NC_090726.1, forward strand.
TATATATATATATATATATATATATATATAACACAGTGGGTTACATTCATATGTGAAATGTCAAATTCTCTCAGTAATAACTATCTTGCTCTCTATCATGCTTCATGATAATTAAATCCAGAATTTTGCACCCCAGGTTGTATTATATTACAAGAAATCGCATTTAGAGTTTTCATCCAATTATTAAACAAGTTTAATACTACGTGCATTCGTGCATGCAATGGATAAATCTCAAAATACATAAAGTAATTATCCCCTTTGAAATACTAATCTACCTGGGTACGTATCTCTCTCTCTCCTCTCTCTCTCTCTCTCTCTCTCTCTCTCTCTCTCTCTCTCTCTCTCTCTCTCTGGGTAAATATATTCATTCTCTCTTTCACTCTCTACCTGAGTAAATATATTCATATTCTCTCTCTCTCTCTCTCTCTCTCTCTCTCTCTCTCTCTCTCTCTCTCTCTCTCTCTCTCTCTCCATGGGTAAATATATTCATTCTCTCTTCCACTCTCTACCTGAGTAAATATATTCATACTCTCTCTCTCTCTCTCTCTCTCTCTCTCTCTCTCTCTCTCTCTCTCTCTCTCTCTCTCTCTCTCTCTCTCTCTCTCTCTCCATGGGTAAATATATTCATTCTTTCTCTCTACCTGGGTAAATATATTAATTCTCTCTCTCTCTCTCTCTCTCTCTCTCTCTCTCTCTCTCTCTCTCTCTCTCTCTCTCTCTCTCTCTCTCCTGGGTTCCTCATATCAATTCTAAATGGGCTGTTACTTAGGGAATTTACAATAACTACACAAAACTAATAACGATATGCATGCAGGCGATCACGTGCAATTTCTGCTTTATATAATAGACAATTGAAGAGGAAAATCTATATATATTTTCAAATTTGAATTTCCCAAGCCAATTACCAACGCCAGAAAAATACGTATAAAGTGGACTTCTCTATATTTATAGCCTATATTTTTCTATGCGTAGAGTTTGTAATAGCTACAAAGTACTCTATAACGAACGTATAATCGTACATGTGCTATGTAGTAAGGTATACATTTTCTTTTTGAAAGTACCAGCTTTTAACGGCTAATTTGAATCACCAGAATAATGGTAGATTCCTACACTATGGATCCGTGCATTGATTTCCCGTAGTAGATTGTTATACGATATCTATCAGTCCTTGACATTTGCTGTAACCGTTTCTGAAATCCATATTATGACCATACATTTCACTACCAAGAGTGATACAGGTTCTCAACTTACAAACATTCAGATACAAACACAAACCTAACTGAAAAATAACAAAGATAAAGAAATATTTTATTATTCTATAATTCCACAAGGCAGGCCAAGACTCTACAACATCGACTTGCACATTCATTTCATTCGGTGAAAGAGTTAAAATTTACTAACAGAATAACATTATAATTTTCTCAACTGCTTTCATTAGATATAACGTTTTAATCTGTATCCTATTTACTGGGGAGTACACTGGCATGCGAGCCAGACATCTACTATCAGCGGTGTTGTTTCGTTAAGGGTTCCTTCCTGAACTTTTCCGATGTGGGGAACATATAAGAAGGAAACTAAGAGGCACTCAGTACAGCGAAGACCTCCGCCGTGGCAGCTCATTTCCCGACCTTTTACTCGACCTTGACCTTTAACCTTAACATGTATTATTTGGCGTGGATTTTCATACACTGTAATATGAACCAAGTTTGAAGTCTCTGTTACAACGATGTCCAAACTTATGGCTGATTACGAGAATTGGACATTTTGCTTGAAGGTGACCTTGACCCTCCAAAATTTAATGATTTCCAGCTTTTTACAAAACAATTAGTCCCTGCAAGTTTCATTATTCTACGATTAAAATTGTGGCCAGGAAGCTGTTCACATACAAACAGGGGGTAAAACATAACCTACTTCCAACTTCGTTGACCGAAGTAAAAAAAAAAAAATAGGAATGCCCTAAAGTAACCACAGCCCCATTACCTCACTTACGGGGACAGACTTCCTCCTTGGAAGGGGGGAATCCTATGGACTACCCACCCCAACATAAATTAATTGCCCACATATGTCTAACTCAACACGAAAGTTCACAAAAGTGGCTTGATTTGCTACCATTGCTCACAAACCGCCTCGAAGCTGGATTTCGTTCGTTTGTTTGTTTTAGATTGCCTTGCTTTATGCAAGACACGGGCTCTTGCATTGAATAAATCTCAAATAAATAAAGTAATAAGCCCCTTTGAAATACTAACATACCTGGGTAAATTCTCTCTCTCTCTCTCTCTCTCTCTCTCTCTCTCTCTCTCTCTCTCTCTCTCTCTCTCTCTCTCTGGGTAGATAAGCGACTATTAATAATAAATTAATTAGTTTACTTTAGATGGGAGTAATCGAACAAGGAAAAAGGGTTCTGATAAATTCACGTTGAAGTGAATAAGCAAGGTGGATGTTATGTTCCAATTATTAGTAGGCCTACTTAATAAGCTACAACCCTACATGGAAGAGCAGGATACTATAAGCCCAAGGGTTCCAAAGGGGAAAATAGCGGTAAAATTACCTTAAAATTGAATGTCAAGAAAGAATTTATTAAGCTTGAACTGCATAAAGGTTAGGAATTTTTTGTAAAGGCTAATTAACATTAATTTTAACTTCGGAAAAGTTCAGGAAGGAACCCTTAACGAAACAACACCGCTGATGGCAGATGTCTGGCTCGCATGCCAGTGTACTCCCCAGTAAATAGGATACAAATTAAAACGTTATATCTAATGAAAGCAGTTGAGAAAATTATAATGTTATTCTGTTAGTAAATGTTAACTCCTTCACCGAATGGAATGAATGATGCAAGTCGATGTTGTAGAGTCTTGGCCTGCCTTGTGGAATTATATAATAATAAAGTATTTCTTTATCTTTGTTATTTTCAGTAAGGTTTGTGTTTGTATCTGAATGTTTGTAAGTTGAGGACCTGTATCACTCTTGGTAGTGAAATGTATGGTCATAATATGGATTCCTGAAACGGTTACAGAAATTATCAAGGACTGATAGATATCGTATAA
>NC_090726.1:204701015-204706841 GCF_036898095.1 Palaemon carinicauda
TATTCGATTTAGCCACAGAGGAATTCAATGCATTAAAAGGGAACTTATATGAGCTTTCAATAAGGGAAAGAGACAAGTTTTAATTCTTATCTTAATAAGAAGCTGCTAACATTTTCCTCGTTCGAAATTAATCAGATCAACTTTTCATTATAAATTATTATTATTTGCTAAACTATAACCCTAGTTGGAAGGACTCCAACAGGGAAAATAGCCCAATGAGGAAAGGAAAAAGGGCAAATAAAATATATTAAGAGTAACAGCATTTAAATATCGCCTATATAAACTATAAAAACTTTAACAAAATCAGAGGAAGAGAAATAAGATAGAATAGTGTGCTTGAGTGTACCCTCAAGCAAGAGAACTCTAACCCAAGACAGTTAAGGGAGGATTATTCATATAATAATAATAATGATAATAATAATAATAATAATAATAATAATAATAATAATAATAATAATAATACAGGGAGAAATCAAATGTGAAGAGGGAGAAGACATTAGAAACAACTTCGTAAATCTATAAAAAAATTATGTAGGCAATCACACCTACCTTTCGTGTCGTGCAAAAATAAACAAAATATCTAAAAAAAAAAAAAAAATCTCATTTTCGAACACTTGAGTTTAAACTATAAAAAAATAAAACAGCAAATACATGGCACATTGAACATGAATAAAACCGCTTTTCAAATCCATTCAATAAAAAAAAAAAAAAAAAATAAGATATAACTGCTGTTCTTTAGCTCTGGACAATGGAAGGACACCAGTTTAAAAGGTAGCTCGCTCTAGTGTTGAGATTTGCTAATCCGCCAAGAACCTCATTATTATTATCGTTATTACTAATTACCAATGAATTTATTGTTAATTTTTTTCCCATCGTTTATCTATTTCCTTATTTCCTTTTCTCACTGAGCTATTTTACCCTGTTGGAGCCCAGGGGCTTATACCATCTTGCTTTTCCAGCTAGAGTTGTAGATTGGCTAATAATATTAATAAAATAATAATAATAATAATAATAATAAGCTGCAATCCTCGTTCGAAAAGCAGGATGCTATAAGCCCAAAGGCTCCAACAGGGTAAATAGCCCATTGAAGAAAGGAAACCAAGAAAAACAAAATTTTAAGAACAGTAACATTAAAATACATTTTTCCTATATAAACTATAAAAACTTTAACAAAATAAGAGGCAAAGAAATTAGATAAAATATTGTACCCCAGTGTACCCTCAAGCAAGAGAACTCTGCCCCAAGACAGTGGAGGGCCATGGTACAGAGGCTATGGGACTACCCAAGACTAGAGAACAATGGTCTGATTTTGGAGTATCCTTCTTCTAGAAGAGCTGCTTACCATAGCTAAAGAGTCTCTTCTACCCTAACCAAGAGGAAAGTAGCAACTGAACAACTACGTTGCAGTAGTTTGATCTTCTTGTGCACCTCCACAGTATAAATTAGATAACAAAAATAAGCTTTAGAAGTGCAACAGGAAAATGCAGTTAGTATAAATTATGAAAGCTAATTAATAGCATGGAATAGACGAGCTGATGCCTCTGATTTTTTTTTTTTTTTTTTTCTTTTTATGGTTTCCAGAGCGCACGATGTAAACAGACCAACTGAACAGGAATAATACAGGAATAATATCGAGCGTATAATGCATAAGTTTATACATAGATGTAAATCAAAGCAAAGTTGTAAGCTTAAAGTTTGCGCTCTGAGAAGAAAAAGACAATAAATACATTTACTGAGCACTGGTTTTCACATGAGAATTCTACATATCTGTTGTGTATTTAATGTACAAAATAAAAAAAAAACTTACAAAGATTGTTGTGCAATCCTCAATTGCCGAGTAAAAATCTAGACGGAAAACACATTTTTTTTTTTTTTGTATTAAAGAAAAATGTTTATATATAAGAATAGGAAAATTAACTCTGTGTGTGAGTGTGTTTAATTAGGTTTCCTTTCGTACAATGTGTGTGTGTGTGTGTGTGTGTGTGTAAGAATACGACAGGAGAGAGAGAGAGAGAGAGAGAGAGAGGAGAGAGAGAGAGAGAGAGAGAGAGAGAGAGAGAGAGAGAGAGAAATATTAAAAGTTGTTCCCAACTAGTCTTTTAGTCTTGATTAGTATTTTCATATTACAATAAGTGATATTAAAAAAGGAAACTAAATATTTATCAGCCTATATATGGAACCCATCAGTGTAGATGAATTGACATGGATTGGTCAAGATAAATATAAGCAGATGATTCAATTGAAGTCTTAGAGACTTGTCCCACAACTCTTCTAGGAGAAGGACAATCCAAAATTAAACCATTGTTCTCTAGTCTTGGGTAGTGCCATAGCCTCTGTACCATGGTCTTCCACTATCTTGGGTTAGAGTTCTCTTGCTTGAGGGTACACTCGGGCACACTCTTCTATCTGGTTTCTCTTCCTCTTGTTTTGTTAAAGTTGTTATAGTTTATATAGGAATTATTTATTTCAATGTTTTTACTGTTCTTAAAATATTTTATTTTTCCTTGTTTCCTTTACTCACTGGGCTATTTTTTCCTTGTTGGAGCCCTTGGGCTTATAGCATCCTGCTTTTCCAACTAGGGTTGTAGCTTAGCAATTTAGTAATAATAATAATAATTATTTGTTTAGTCCCCACTAAAGACATAAGGAGATTCATGCCGATTTCAAGTTAAATCACAAAGTTCCCACGTTGAAGCAGACCTTAGCAAAGCTAATGGCTTGTAATATAAACAAATGTGAAAGCGTATATTGAAAATAAGTCGACACACACATGTCCTAAAGCAACGAATATCGAAATACTTCAACGATTCTACCTCATTAATCCTTTCTCCTTCCAATGGTATTTCGTCTTCCATTGCATATTCCGTTCTCCTTATCTCTGTCTTTCTTCTATTTATCTTGAGCTCAACCTCATGTGATTATTTCTCTCTCTCTCTCTCTCTCTCTCTCTCTCTCTCTCTCTCTCTCTCTCTCTCTCTCTCTCTCTCTCTCTCTCTCGTAGTCTCCTGGTTGACACACTGATATTACCAAACACTTTCTCACCCATTTCAGAATATATATATATATATATATATATATATATATATATATAGTATATATATATATTATATATATACTGTATATATATATATATATATTATATATATATTATATATTATATATTATATATATATATATATATATATATATATATTATATATATATATATATATATATATATATATATATATATATATATCCCATATCGACCCTTCTCAGAAAGCATTTAGTCCTGTATTATCAATATTTGAATAAATACAATAGATAAATTTGCAAAATACAAGGGAGGGGGTGGGAAGTAAAATTTGTAAAATGATACCTAGGTTAAAAAAAAGTCTCCTTAGCTATGATGAGGTCAATTTGATTACTCAATATCATTATTAATTACTAAGCTATAACCCTAGTTGGAAAACCAGGATGCTATAAGCCCAAGGGCTCCAACAAGGAAAATAGTCCAGTGAGGAAATGAAACAAAGAAAAATAATATATTTTAAGAACAGTAACATTAAAATAAATATTTCCTATATAAACTATGAAAACTCTAACAAAATAAGAGGCAAAGAAATTAAATAGAATATTGTACCCGAGTGTACCCTCAAGCAAGAGACTCTAACCCAAGGCAGTGTAAGACCATGGTACAGAGGCTATGGCACTACCCAAAACTAGAGAACATTGGTTTGATTTTGGAATGTCCTTCTCCTAGAAGAGCTGCTAAACCTAAGCGATTATATTATCATCATTTGCTAAGCTACAACTCTAGTAGGGAAAGCAGGGAAAACAGCCCAGAGAGGAAAGGAAATAAGGAACCTACAAGAAAAGTAATTAACAATTAAAATAGATTATTTCAAGATCAGTGACAATAAAATAAATCTTTTATATATAAAATATAACTCAAAAAACAAGAGGGAGAGAAATACGATAGAATACTGTGCTCGAGTGTACCCTCAAGCAAGAGAACTCTAGCTAAAGAAAGCGAAAAACCATGGTGCAGAGGCTATGGCACAACCCAAGACAAGAGAACAATGGTTTGATCTTGTGGTGTCCTTCTCCTAGAAGAGACGTTCAAAATAAGATCTATGAGAGATCATATAGTAAAGACTATGGAACTTCATTTCAAATGAATCCCACATTTTAAATCAATACTTTTGACCCGTGATGTCAATTATCAGATAAATCTCTTCGCAGATATTAACAAATGTATAAATATAAAAGCCTTTATGATTACCAAAATAATTCATAGACCTTCCAGACTAATGTCTTGAAAGAAAGAATTAAGATTACGAATGTAACGACAAATAATGAAAACAAATAGAGATAAGACTAAAGAAAATATGGAAGCTATTTAGATTTTAAATAAATCCAATAATAATAATAATAATAATAATAAAAATAATAATAATAATAATAATAATAATAATTTGCAACCTCCTAGTTATAGTGAAGCCTAAATCCCTTTCATTCCTGTCTAGAAAAAACTATATATATATATATATATATATATATATATATATATATATATATATATATATATATATATATATATATATATATATATATATATACACCATTTATATACCAATGCAGGAAAAATAGAAATGTCCCTATTATATCTGGGGCCCTTAAAATTACTATTATCTGGGGGCTTAAAACATTTCTATATTCGGACCTTCTCAAATGTTCAAAATATGCTTTTTTCTTTGAAAGAGAAAGAGAGAACAAAATTCACGTAGCTGATAGAAATCCCTATTATTATTATTATTATTATTATTATTATTATTATTATTATTATTATTATTATTATTATTACTTGCTAAGCTACAATTTTAGTTGGAAAAGCAGGATGCTATAAGCCCAGGGGCTCCAACAGGGAAAATAACCCAGTGAGGAAAAGAAAACAAGGAAAAATAAAATATTCTAAAAACAGTAACAACATTAAAATAAATATTTTCTATATAAACTATAAAAATATTAACAAAATATAAGAGAAATGCGATAAAATAGTTTGTGCCCGAATGTACCCTCAAGCAAGAGAACTCTACCCCAAGACAGTGGAAGACCACGATATAGAGGCTATGGCACTACCCAAGACTAGAGAACAGTGGTTTGATTTTGGAGTGTGCTTCTCCTAGAAGAGCTGCTTACCATAGCTAAAGAGTCTCTTTTATCCTATACCAAGAGAAAAGTAGTCACTGAACAATGTTATAGATGAGAATAGTTTTCGAGAACGATGGAGAAATTGATTCATGAATGTGGTACAGAAGGTTATTAAGAAAACAGGAAGAAATGAGAAGGATTAGTGATTAGAAAAGATGATTGGAATGTCTTGGACTATATATATATTATATATGTATATATATATACATATATATATATATATAGATACATATATATATATATATATATAGATATATATATATATATATATATATATATATATATATATATATATATATATATAATATATAGATATATATATATATATATATATATATATATATATATATATATATATATATATATATCTTGATGTTGGTCACCAACAGATGTATGCCATGTATGTTAATACAGTACGTTTGAAATAGATTTAATTGATCTAGTTAGTAGGTTAATTTGGGCTAGTGTTATAGCAAGATCATTCCTATTTATTTTTCAGAGAGAGAGAGAGAGAGAGAGAGAGAGAGAGGGGGGGAGACAGGTTATAGTCAAACCAAACGAAAGTGGCGGATGAGAAAGGCTCTTTTCTCAATGCATCATATCTACATCAAAATCTCTCTCTCTCTCTTTCTC
>NC_090726.1:204707341-204730873 GCF_036898095.1 Palaemon carinicauda
AGAAAATGAGGTTAAAAGTGATAGACTATAAAAGAATGTTTTGATTCAATGTACATTTTGAATTGAAAATAAAAAGAAAGTGTTTACGCACAACTAATGTCATTGTATAAATTATGATGTAAATAAATGCACAAAAGAAATCTTATAAAATAAAAACAAAATATCACAAAATTTGCTTTTATTTAGTCACATTGGTCTATGATTCTGCATCTTTTTGGTAAGTTTCTGGTTACCTCTGATCCAATATATCAGTTGACATGTTAAGAAAATAAATATCTTCATATTTCTCACTTTTTATTGTACTTAGACATATGCAGAATATTACTGCAAAATTAAATCCTTTCATTGCTGACCATCAATTGAGTCTAAACAATTTTGGTGTCAAAATTAAAAAAAAAAAAAAAAAAAATATTGAAAATATTTAGTCCTAGTCAGTTAACATTTGGTCTAAACAATTGTAGTATCAAAACCAAGAAATAGAACAAAACAGAAAACCAATATTATAAATATTTAAGCCTAGTCAGTAAACATTTTACCTATGTAGTGTTGAGAGACCTCTTTTTGCAAATTTAAGTAGTACCAACTGTCTTTCCGTATTCCAGGTACATTGAGGTGTATTGCCATTTGAAAACGTTGCTGTGTTTTTTCCTGTTCCATAGCTTAGTGTTTTTGATTTATTTATCCTTGGTTTTAAAGTAAGTTTTCATTCCTTTTTTTTGGGGGGGGGGTACTGATTTTCAGTATTTTTTTGTTTAGTAGTCTGACAAAATTCAAAGAAAGAATGGTCTTAATGGTAGATCGATTTCATGTTGAAAAGTAATTCGTAAACACAGATATGGAAATTTGGAAGGTTAGATAATTGTTTAGCCTATGATAATCACCCCCATGAAAGTCAATCAATGGAGGGGATACTTCTATAAGAATTTATTTCACCAACTTAAATAAATGATCCTGAATTAATACATTGTAAGGACAGTGAGACGAGCTATCACCAGCAACAACTGACGGTTTATTCAAACAGGTGCGAGAATATAATACAAGGTGCTGACGGCAATGTTGCATGCGCGCTGGCGCCAATCTGGCTTGAACCAACCGCCACAAAATGTGTGTTTTTTCACACGTACAAATACTTGAAATACAAGTCAATAGAAATATGTAGCGAAATGATAAATACATGAAATTGTACCTCTGAGGGAGCGGAACAAATGTATACAGTTAGCCACAGTGTGGCGAAAGGAGAATTTAAATGAAATGGAGAATTCGATGAGAATGCTGGACGACGGAGGGAGCTATGTCCTTACAACATGAACTTGTAATCCAATCATAGGCCTAAGTAAAATGTTTTCAATACAACATCTGAACACTGTGTAACAGAAAAATAGGAATATGAATACCAGCCAAGGTAGTTTATCGATGCAATGCAAGGTAAGTTTAAGATACTGTACCTTAGGATTTCTAATTTTCCTAAAGGTAAGTACACAATGTTTTATCGGATATAATATTCTTTCCCAGTTCTCTAAAAACTTAGATATCGGTATATAAACAAACACAGAATGTGTAAGATTACTTGGGTATCCGTTTTCTTTGATTCCTTCAGAGAAAACATCGTGTATTTCTCAGTCCCACACAGAGTTACCACGATGGCCTTTTTCAGGCTAAAATTTTCAATTGGCCTTTTGTCGTGCCAAATATCACAATTTGGCCTTTTTGAAATTGATTGGTTTAATGATATGTTTTTGTCCCTTTTCTACTAATCGTTTGGCCTTTTAAAGCTTCCGTTGTTTAAAAGTTGGCCTTTTCTCATTTAGAAAACCTGGCACTCTGTATCCCACAATGCATTGCTCAGTCTCGTTTTCATATCTTTTAGTCTTATTCCACTCGACGTAGGAGTAACACCTATAGTGAGAAGTCCGGTTATGTAGAGACTAATCTATTTAGTGATTCGTTGATATTCGTGATTTTCATATAACATATAACGCAGGTTTAAAGTTTTGAAAATACCAATTTTATTCAACAATGTTACGAAGGGAAATCTCTACAACTGGCAGAAGCTGAACCCGAGTGGTAAGTGTTAACTGTTAACCACTTTATCGATGTTTTAACTGATGTCAGGTGATAAAATTATTATTTTAACCTGTTTTTTTTTATCGTCATTTCCGTGTATATAAGGCGTATATAGATAATAGCCCTATCTAGGACACGCTTATATATCAGGCAGTCGGGGTTAGGCCAGGCTTAGTGGCTGTGCCTTGCAATAAATTTTCAAAAAAAAAATTAATGTGACGTCATTACCAGTTAATGATTATTAATGTTAATGAACCAATATAATGTGAGTTGAATAGGAAAGTTTTTTGGAGAGAGTATAAGGTAAATGTGTAGGAGAGCTCCGCGGAAGATCTTGAAGAATTTAAACACCTACAATTCACTATTATATCATATAGAACGCTTATATAATAGTCAATATATGAGCAGCTTCTATTTAACGAAGATATTCGTGTGTATAGTTACGTTTCACTTGGATTTTTTCTAAGTGTTTGTTTTTGTTTACTGTGTGATGTCTTGGCTAAAATGAGCTGTTTCACCGCCTTACTGCGTATGGCAGACTAGTTCTCAATGCTATTCTAACCAATAACAGGTGTTTTCTTGACGTCACACTGTTTGAAAACCAATCATGGCGGTTTTTTACAAATCTAGCCAATGCTGACACTTATTACTTCACTTATCCCTGCTATTTTTCCACCAGTTACCACAGTTTACGTGAAGTTCCGCGGAGGAATATTTTTGCACGTCTCGGATCTCCCTTCAAATTGAAAAGCTCATTTTGCCGTGAAGTATGGAGCAATTAGCAGGACCTTCATCCCGTTCCGACTGTGTCACTTGTGACAATTGCTTTATTTCTTATGGGGATTTTTGTGTACATTATTCAGGGAAAGTTGATTTGCTAATTGCATTTGCTCAACGTCATGGTTTGATTTTGGCAGAGAAAAAGTGCCCTAATTGTGAAAATGTGTGCCGTATAGATTACAACAAATTAGCATTCCGGTGTGATCGTAGTGTGGTTACTCGTGGGGAAAAGGAAGAGGAGGTGCAATTTTTTCGTATCTTGTTTCAAAGGTACATGGTTTGGAAACACAAAGTTAGATATTGAGACTAATTTGAAGTTTGTGTTCCTTTTTTTGCAAAAGGCGTTTTCATTTGAATTTGTTTCGTTTGAACTGAAACTCAATGTGGCGGAGCCCCCCCCCCCCCCCCCCGGTAGGCCTAGGTAGGGGTACAGGGCCCCATAGGCTAGGTTAGGTGGGTGTCTTAGGTTCGGTGGTGCCCTGAAAATTACTGTGGCCTTAAGGGGGGGTCGCAGGGGGGGGCGGAGCCCCCCCCCCCGGTAGGCCTAGGTAGGGGTACATGGCCCCCAGGGTAGGGTAGGTAGTTGTATTAGGTTCGGTAGTGCCCCGAAAAATCACTTTTCTCCTCCTCCCCCCACCCAAAAACCCCGCTTCCCACTGGGGTCCCCCATAATTGTAGTAGTAGGTTCATGCTTACATTTTCTGTGTAAGAGTTAGGTGGTTGTAGGAGGATTATCTCACAGTTTCAAGGTAACTGTAGCTCTAATTTACTGTTTTCTTTCGTTTTCTACTTTTAGAAACTTTTAAATCGAGCGCGGAGGTCTCCTACACAATTACCATATATATATATATATATATAATATATATATATATACTATATATATATATATATATATATATATATATATATATATATATATATATATATATATATATATATTTATATGTATATATGATATATATATATATATATATATATATATATATATATATATATATATGTATATATATATATATATATATATATATATATATATATATATATATATATATATATATATATATATATTTATGTTATCTCAAGAATTTGCTCATATGGCTTTAGAATTATGTAGTTTTATTACCAGATTTTTGTGTATCCCGAAGGCCTACTTGAAAGCTATTTTGCTTTATAATTACTATGAAGCTGTGGCTATTGTGATTTTTCTGAATAAGACAATATAAGATTGTTCCCTGACTGACCAATAGCTTATAGTATATGGAAGAAAATCGAAGAGATTAAAATGATATATTGCAAGTCGTAATGTAGCTTCTTGGTACTCTCATCATGGGTTAGTATCCAGTCTAGATCGAGAGGGGCGAATTTCTGAACCAACGATGCCAAACCGGTGGAAAAATCAGGTTTGCTTACCATACGATGACGTCATCGCTAGGTTTGCTTACCATATGATGACGTCATCACCACGTTTGTTCGCCATGTGATGACGTCATCACCACGTTTGTTCGCCATGTGATGGCGTCATCGCTAGGTTTGCTTACCATATGATGATGTCATCACCACGTTTGTTCGCCATGTGATGACGTCATCGCTAGGTTTGCTTACCATATGATGACGTCATCACCACGTTTGCTTGCCATGTGATGACATCATCACCAGATTTGTTTACCGTATGATGACGTCATCGCCAGACTTGCTTACCACATGATGACGTCACCATTAGGTTTGCTTACCATATGATGACATCATCACCAGATTTGTTTACCATATTATGACGTCATCACCACGTTTGCTTACCGTATGATGACCTCAACACCAGGTTTGTTTACCTTATGGTGACGTCATCAGTGTCAACCCAGCAAGTTGTTAAATTCCTACTTTTCCCTAAACCCGGCCTCTTTTTTCATGTAAGCCTTGTGCGTAATTTTAGCAAAATGTTGCGCTCTTTAATTTTAACATAACTCAAAACCAATTCATTTAGTCAACCTGTATGTTTATTATCTTTTGCATAAATTGCTAACCTTAAAAGGTTTAAAGGTCGCTCATGAATGGCGGAGGCCCTAGAGACTGGCCATATTTCATAAGATCAGCGCCCAAGCCCCCTCTCCACCTAAGTTAGGATCAAGGAGGGCCAGGCAATGGCTGCTGAAGACTCAACCGGTAGACCTATAGGCTCCCACCCCCAAACACCCCATCCTTAGCTCAACAACAACGGTAAGGTTGCAGCGACCAAAGGAAATAACGAGTTTGAGCGGACTCGAACACCAGTCTGGCAATCACCAGGCAAGATCGCTACCACCACAACACAGTTCAAGCTTAATGAATTCTTTCGTTTCATTCAATTTTAACGTAATTAAGAACATAACATCCACCTTGCTTACTTTACTTTAACTTGAATTTATCAGAACTCGTTTTCCTTGTTCGATTCCCCTCATTTATTATAATTATTATTATTATTATTATTATTATTACTTGCTAAGCTACAACCCTAGTTGGAAAAGCAGGATACTATAAGTCCCGGGGCCCCAGCAGGGAAAACTCCCAAGTGAGGAAATAAAACCAGGAAAAAATAAAATATTTTAAGAAGAGTGAAAATATTAAGGTAAATAAATTTTAAAATCATCGTTTTATCATTAATATTCGCTTACGTACTGTCAACTCAAGGGCCCGTGTCTTGCATAAGGCAAGCCTATTTTAAACGAACAAACGAACGAAACCCAGCCTCGAGGCGGTTTGTGAGCAATGGCAGCAAATCAAGCCTCTTTTGTGGACTTTTGTGCTGAGTTAGACATATGAGGGCAATTAATTTGTTAGGGTGGATAGTCCATAGGATTCCCCCTCCACGTATGGATGAAGTCTGTCCCCGTAAGTGAGGTAAGGGGGCTGTGATTAGTTTAGGCCATTTATAATTTTTTTACCTCCGTCAAGGAAGTTGGAAGTAGGTTCTGTTTTACCCCCTGTTTGCGTGTTTGTTTGTGAACCGGTTCCTGGCCACAATCTTAATCGTAGCGTAATGAAAGTTGCAAGGATTAAATGTTATGTAAAAAGCTGGAAATTATTAAATTTTGGAAGGTCAAGGTCACTGCTAGGATAAACGTCCAGTTCATGCAATCAGCCATAAGTTTGGATATGGTTGTCACAGAGATTTGAAACTTGGTTAATATTTGAGTGTATGAAAATCCACGCCAATTAATACATGATAAGGTCAAAGGTCAAAGTCGAGTAAAAGGTCGGGAAATGAGCTGCCGCGGTGGAGGTCTTCGCTGTACTGAGTGCTCCTTAGTTTCCTTCTTCTATGTTCCCCACATCGGAAAAGTTCAGGAAGGATCCCTTAACGAAACAACACCGCTTATAGCAGATGTCTGGCTCGCATGCCAGTGTACTCCCCAGTAAATAGGATACAAATTAAAACGTTATATCTAATCAATGCAGTTGAGAAAATTATAATGTTATTCTGTTAGTAAATGTTAACTCCTTCACCTAATGGAATCAATGTGCAAGTCGATGTTGTAGAGTCTTGGCCTGCCTTGCGGAATTATATAATATAGTATTTCTTTATCTTTGTTATTTTCAGTTAGGCTTGTGTTTGTATCTGAATGTTTGTAAATTGAGGACCTGTATCACTCTTCGTAGTGAAATGTATGGTCATAATATGGATTCCTGAAACGGTTACAGCAAATGTCAAGGATTGATAGATATTATATAACAGCCTCTACTACGGGAAATCAATGCACGGATCCATAGTGGATGAATCTACCATTATTCTGGTGATTCAAATTAGCCGTTAAAAGCTGGTACTTTCAAAAGGAAAAATGTATACCTCGCTACATAGCATATGTACGATTATACGGTCGTTATAGATTACTTTGTAGCTATTACAAACTCTACGCATAGAAAAATATAGGCTATAAATATAGAAAAGTCCACTTAAAACATATTTTGTGGCAGTGGTAATTGGCTTGGGAGATTCAAGTTTGAAAATATATTAAGATTTTCTTCTTTGTTTAATATATAAAGCAGAAATTGCACGTGATCGCCTGCATGATTATCGTTATTAGTTTTGTGTAGTTATTGTAAATTCCCTAAGCAACAGCCCATTTAGAATTAATATGAAGAACCCAGGAGAGAGAGAGAGAGAGAGAGAGAGAGAGAGAGAGAGAGAGAGAGAGAGAGAGAGAGAGAGAGAGAGAGAGAGAGAGAGAGTGAATATATTTACCCAGATATAGAGAGTGTGAAAGAGAATGAATATATTTACCCCGAGAGAGAGAGAGTGTGTGTGTGTGAAAGAGAATAAATATATTTACCCCGAGAGAGAGAGAGAGAGAGAGAGAGAGAGAGAGAGAGAGAGAGAGAGAGAGAGAGAGAGAGAGAAATATACGTACCCAGGTAGATTAGTATTTCAAAGGGGAAAATTACTTTGTATTTTGAAATTTATCCACTGCATGCCTGAATGCACGTAGTATTAAACTTGTTTAATAATTGGATGATAACTCTAAATGCGTTTTCATGTAATGTAATACAACCTGGGGTGCAAAATTCTGGATTTAATTATCATGAAGCATGATAGAGCAAGATAGCTATTACTGAGAGAATTTGACATTTCAGATATGAATGTAACCCACTGTATATATATATATATATATATATATATATATATATATATATATATATATATATACAACAATAAATGTAGCCATTTCTAGTCCACTGCTGGACAAAGGCCTCAGACATGTCCTTTTATGTCTGGAATTTGGCACGTTTTCATCACTACGCTGGTTAATGGGGTTTTGTGATACTATATATATATATATATATATATATATATATATATATATATATATATATATATATATTTATACAATAATAAATGTAGCCATTTCTAGTCCACTGCTGGACAAAGGCCTCAGACATGTCCTTTTATGTCTGGAATTTGGCACGTTTTCATCACTACGCTGGTTAATGGGGTTTTGTGATACTAATATATATACATATATATATATATATATATATATATATATATATATATATATATATATATATATAACGGATTGAGATGGCCATGTCGTCCTGATGGAAGTTCCTAAAGGGTAGCTTCCTTGGGTATATATAACTACGGCGATATTCTCAGAGAATTTACCTTAAGGTACCCAAAATTCTAACTCCTGGAACGAATATCCCTAATAAAAGAACCAGGGATATCGCGAAATATCAGAGGACGTATTCTTGACACGCCACATAACAATCTGCACCCCGAACAGAGTTAACACTTCGAAGGGGTCAATTAGCAAAGAACGAAAAACGAGAAAGAAAGGAGAGCCGCTCGCAAGGTATCTCTCCTCTCCTGTTTCGTAAGCGTGCATTGCGCCGCTCACGGCGCTATCTGTATTCCTTGTAGCGATACACGAGGTGCTACAGATACTGTATGTAGGGAGGGGACCTACAGCCCTTTAGAAGAAAGGGAAGGGCGGTTCCATCAGGACGACATGGCTATCTCACCCAAAAATAGATTTTTCGCTTCGCTCAAAATCCGTTTTTTGGGCTTAAGCCACGTCGTCCTGATGGAAGTATACCAGAGCATTACTGTATCTGTGGATTCTCAAAACGTGCCGTACTCCCCGAAGATATTTCCCGGCCAACTAGACCTAGAGACCTAAGATGTTACCGTCATACATCTTTTCAACTAACCTTTGACCATGTTAGTGCTTCCTGCCCCCTACAGGGAAGAGTCATACTAGACTATGGAAAAGTCTCGAAGAGTACATATACCTATGTATGAATAACAGACAAGCCAATATAGTGGTCTCACCCTATATTATGTAAAGCATAGTTTGTAAAGAACCACTGAGTCAATAAGAAATATCGACCAGTTCCCCGTTCAAATACTGGATTGGACTAAGGTTTATATCCGAGTAGGAGGAAAACTTGCATATCCGCCACCGTCCCCTTAGGGTATGGAGTCCTCCCGCTAGGGGAAAGCATAAACCAATGCAAAAAATGCTTGCATAAAGGAACAATCTATTCGAATTATCCCAGATAAATATACATAGTAAACGTAATGCTCAATTATATCAAATAAATTGACACAGGTGAAGGAGACGCAAGGTTCACAAGAACTAGTTTATTGACAAACTATATAATAAAGTAAAACAGGTTAAACAACAATTATACATATATAAGAGGAGGATAACCAATAAACAAGCATAAGCATGATAGTAAAAAGAAAACTTGTTTATCTGAAAGAAAAACATTAGCGCCACTTTTAACATACCGAGGTATAAAAATCATAAAAGTCTGTATTACTAATCAGTTACATTAGCGTTGACACATGTCTGCACTTATGCTAGGTTCACTTTTGAATATGGAACAGTCAATGTGGGTAACCCAGGGCCCTAACACTTAGTTTGTAGAACAGTTCGTAACTACACACTCACCCCGGAATTAATCGTCCCAATTAAATCCACTGTTCTTCGCAGAGTTAAACAGTAGGGTTAACGACACTACCCACTGCTACCACAGACCTCTTCAGTTGCTCCACTTGCTTCGCATAGTGACGAAAGAACACTCTGGAAGACTTCCAGCCAGTGTATGAGCGAAGCTGTTCGAAATCCATACTATTAAAGAAATTTAAGGATGAGGCTACTTTCCTCGGATCGTGACCTGCGGGTGTACTGTCTGGATCCGCTCTGCGAATAAAATAGATGATTTTCGCCCTAAGTTGTTTCAGTGATAAATTTGAGCCTGATGTTTCTCCCCTGAATACTTGACCACCCCCTGAAGTCTGAAGTTCTACGAAGATAGACCTTTAGGCATTCCACTGGACATAGAGATGCATCTTCTTTCAGAGGGCAGATTCTCCAGGGACAGCACCTGTTAGTGGGTAACTCGTTCTTGGCGAGAAACGTAGGATCCGGAAACAGGTTCAGTTCTCCCCCACCCAAGAACTGAACACGACCCTCCTCTCTCGAGAGGGCTACAATTTCACTAACCCTGGCCCCCGACGCGAGTGCAAACAGGAAAATAACTTTTTGGGTCAAATCCTTTAAAGCACACTCCTCATTGTTCAACAGCGAAGCGAAATGAAGAACTTTATCTAAAGACCATGAAATGGGCTTTGGAGGTGCTGATGGTCTGAGCCTAGCACAGGCTTTCGGAATTTTATTAAAAATATCGTTTGAGAGGTCAACCTGGAAGGCATACAAAATGGGTCTCGTCAAAGCAGATTTACACGTTGATATTGAGTTGGCTGCTAACCCTTGACCATGGAGGTGGATGAAGATAGATAAGCAGAAGTCCGTCGAGATCTTTTGCGGATTCTTCGCCTTGACAAAGGCCACCCATTTCCTCCATGATGACTCATATTGCCTTCTAGTAGATTTGCACTTATATTTCCCTAGGAAGTCTATACTGTCTTTCGAAATCCCGAAACGTTTTCTCACCGCTAGGGAGAGAAAATCATGAGCTGCAGGTTCCGGGTTTTCTGTGATGAAGCGGAGACAGTCGACTTCTGAACTCGCTGGGTCAGAACTGGATCTGGTAACGGTAGACACTTCAGCCGTAGTTCCAATGCCAGAGGGAACCACACGTTGTTCGGCCACTTGTGAGCCACTATTGCCGCTACTCCCTTGAAAGATCTCAGTTTGTTGAGGACCCTCAATAGAAGGTTGTGAGGAGGGAACAGGTAAATCCTGGACCATCTGTTTCAGTTGAGGGACATCGCGTCCACTGCTTCCGCCAAGGGATCCTCGTACGGGGACACGTAAAGGGGTAACTTCTTGTTGTCTTTCGTCGCAAAGAGGTCTATCTGCAGTTCTGGGACTTGACTCAAGATGAAGGAGAATGATCCTGCGTCTAGGGACCATTCCGACTCTATCGGTGTGAACCTGGATAGATTGTCCGCTGTCACATTCCGGACTCCTTGAAGGTGAACTGCCGACAGGTACCACTTCTTGTTTTTCGCCAGTCGAAAGATGGCCAACATCACCTGGTTGAGTGGTGGTGACCTCGATCCTTGTCGATTCAAGCATCTCACAATCACCTCGCTGTCCAGCACCAACCTTATGTGGATCGAGCGACGAGGGGAGACTTTCTTCAAGGTAAGGAGTACTGCCATAGCTTCCAGAAAGTTTATGTGAAATGTCTTGAATAGATTGGACCAAGTTCCTTGGGCCTTCTTCCGATGAGAATGACCTCCCCACCCCTCCTTCGAGGCGTCTGTGTGAATAGTCAACGAGGGGGAAGGTGGCTGAAGAAGCACCGACTTCTTCAGTTGCCTGACTTGGGACCAAGGCCTGAGAAGCGTACGTAGATGAAGCGGTACTGGGGTTATCAGATCTCTTCGCACGTTTGATGCATAACTTCTCCAAACTCCGGTTGCATCCTTTAGCTGTGCTCTTAGCACCGGGTTTGTTACTGAGGCAAACTGGAGAGAACCCAGCACTCTCTCCTGTTCGCGTCTTGATATCCTTTCGGAATCCAGAAGTCTCTTGACAGAACCAGATATCTCCTTCCTCTTCTTCGCCGGGATGGAGAGTTGGTGTGACACTAGGTCCCAGTGGATTCCCAACCACTGGAACTTTTGAGATGGAGAAAGTCGAGACTTTTTTCTGTTGATCTTGAAGCCTAGATACTCTAGGAACTGGATCACCTGTAGGGAAGCTTGCAAACATTCTGTTTTGGATGCTGCCCACACCAGCCAGTCGTCCAGGTAGGCTACCACCTGGATTCCCTTTAGGCGTAATTGTTTGAGAGCTACGCTCGCAAGCTTCGTGAAGATCCTTGGGGCTATGTTTAGCCCGAATGGCATGGCTCTGAAGGCGTAGTCTTCGATGTAGCTTGAACCCTAGGTAGGGGGAGAGTTGACGATTGATTGGAACGTGCCAATAGGCGTCTGACAAATCTATGGAGACGGTAAATGCCCTCTTGGGCAGTAAGGTCCTTATGTATTGCAGTGTTAGCATCTTGAACCTGCAGTTCACTATGAATTTGTTGAGTGGCGACAAGTCCAGAATGACTCTGAGTTTTTCTGAGTCCTTCTTGGGAACACAAAACAGCCTCCCTTGGAATTTGATGGACTTTACCCTTCGGATTACTCTTTTCTCCAACAGTTCTTGAATGTACTCCTCCAGAACGGGGGTGGAGTGTTGGAAAAATCGAGGGCACGGGGCTGGAGTGCTGTACCAGCTCCAACCCAGTCCATTCTTGAGTAGGCTGTGGGCCCAGGGATCGAAGGTCCACCGATCCCAAAAATTCTGAAGTCTCCCTCCTACCGGTATCATCTCACTTTGAGTGCTGTTGCCCTGAGGCCTTGCCTCCTTGACCGCGACCACCCCTGAATCCCCTCCCCCTTGAGGGGCGTCTAGACGAACCTTTAGCTGCTCCTCTAGGCTTCGCTCGAAAGGTAGTTGACTGCCCTTCGAACGCTGGGTTAAATGCCGGAGACTGCGTCGACACGGCTTGGGGTACCCACTGGTACGTGGTCGGGGTTTGTGCCACCATCTGGGGCACTGTAGGCATAGGCAGTTGCTGCTGCTGCTGCTGCTGTCTGAATGGCTTGGCTGGCCGAGAGGGTAGCCTAGTCTTCTTAGTCTTCCTCTTTGGTTGGGGACCCTCATCCGGGGAATACTTTCTCTTGAGAGATAGGCCCCACTTCTGGAGAAGGTTTCTATTCTCCGTGGCGGCCTTATCTACAACCTCCTTGACCGCTTCACTAGGGAAGAGGTCTTTGCCCCAAATGTTGGAGGAGATTAGCTTCCTTGGCTCGTGCCTCACCGCAGCCGAGGCGAACACGAACTCCCTACAAGCCCTCCTAGCTTTGACGAAGCTATAAAGGTCCTTCGTCACTGTGACTAGGTGTGTCTTAGCCACTACAATGAACATTTCATGGACCTTGGGGTCACTTGCCATTGTCTCTAGAGTCGTTTGATGAGACATTGAGGCAGCAAGCTCCCTGCGCAAAAGAAAGTCAGAAAGCTTGGGGAGGTTCTCACTGAACTGACGTCCGGCAATATCAGCCTCCAACTTCCCGACTGAGAAGGTAAGATGGACGTCCTTCCAGTCTTTGTGGTCCATGGGTAGGGCCGAAGACAGAGGTTTACACTCCTCCAAGGAGGGGCATGGCTTACCTGCCTCGACTGCTTTCAGCACAGCCGTAAACCCTTTTTGCATAAAGGGGAAGGCTCTAGAAGGAGAGGACACAAAGGAAGGATGCTTCTTACTCAAAGCAGGTACCTTTGAGTTTGTGAAGCCCCTCTCTTTCATCGAGCTTGACAGTAAAGCTTGAGCCTTAGCGTGGTCCAAAACTATGACCTCCTTCGGCTCCGTTTCTTCCTTTGAGGCTGGTTCCTTCCTTAGACGGACATAACAGTCCGGATACGACTCCTTGCTGGGCCAGAATTCCACCTCCTCAAGGGGGACTGAGCCCATCTTCTCCGAAATGATGATTTTTCCCGTCGTCATAGGCATGTGCTCGGCATACCTCCAAGGGTTGGCATCTGAGCACAAGGGAAGGTCTTTCACGCTAAGCTTCTTCTGGGGCCCACGTGATGCTGCAAGTCTCCGCATCTCCAGCTTCATTGCAGCAGCCTTCTCATTATTTTCCCTCTGCATCTGTTGGATCATTCCAACGATGGAGGAAAGGGTCTTTCCCAGCTCATCTGGGAGAGAGGATGATCTTGAGGGAATAGGTTCAGGGGCCTGAACTGGAGTAGCCGACACCTCATCGACGTCTTCCTCCTCATTGTCTGGAGCCTGCTCTTCTTCCTGGTCTTCTGCCAGAAGGTCATCTTCCAGACGCTCGGACACCTCCGACATCCTATCGTCCAATTGGATGTCCTGCAGGGCGTTCGCGACTTCAGCATCCACCGGGATCTGAACCACTGGTATCTCCGCTTGAGGCTGGGGAATCACTGCTTCAGCTGATGCCTTGGGGAAAAGGTAAGCCCTCATCTTCTCACTTGGAAGATGGAGCCCAGAAGTGTTCTTCTGAAAGCCCCTTACCCAGATACGAAGCTTCTCCCTTGCTGCGTCCCTTGACTCCGCCGTCTTATGGGAATCAAAAGCCTCAGTAATCAGGTTTGTGCACACGATACATACCTGCGGGTCCCAATACTGGAGATCACTTTTGGAGACTGCGCATGCTGCATGCCTCCTACACAAATCATGTCCGCAGAAGTTCTTGCTGCGGACGTAGCAGAAAACGCTTCCACACTTCGGATGGTCCTCCTGTAAAGAGAAGAAAATTCCATGAGTATCAAGTGAACTACGTATCACTGGATATACATAGCTTAGCATAACTAAACTAGAAAGGAAAGACACACACTTGTGTTTCCCGCATAGTCAATTGCTGCAACCTTCCAGATAATAAAATTGTATGGTTAATCTATTCTAGAGCAACCAATAATTAATTTCCAGAGGAAACAGGTGTAGCTCACACCCAAATAAGTGATTTTAAAATGCTGGATAGTAGACAAGAAAGAACTCACTTTCTTTATCTGTAAGGTTACACCAAAGGGCTGTGCAAGACAACACAAAAGTGTTAGAAAAACTTAGTGTTGTAACAAATACTATACTATAGTTTTCTCCCTACAGTATATACTATACTGAAAAATACTGGCTACAGTATAGAAGGTACGTGCCGGCCGGCACACACCTTTACTAGTTCCAAAGTATACTACTTATAAACTATAAGATGGAAGAACGCTGGTTCAAATGCGTGTTCCGGCAGTGACTGCCGGCCGGCAACTACACAAGATAGCACCCGGCAGAACCTTGGTGTGTTTCTATTGCCGGCCGGCAGCTAAACAACAACAGCACCCGGCTGCCGGCCACTAATCGTAGCGGCCGGCAGAACAATTGTGTGATATATAGCCGGCCGGCAAAGGTATACAACCTATGCCGGCCGGGCTAGGGTACAACACAGAAGAAAAACAGAATGGATGCCGGGATAAGAGACTGTCCTGCCTCATAACCCGGCAACCCGAAAGAGTGCACATAAGGAAGGGGAGAATATAACTTCAGACTTCCTGACCAATGCCATCTGGCTCTCCAGGACGCCTCCGGTAGGCAACAGCTCTTGTTACAACGATATCACTATCAAATCACTTTTAAAATTACCAAGAGCTTACATTAATACATAAAAGAAATAATACTCAACTTATCAGAAGCATAAGAAGTTGGAGAAAGCATTATAAAGTTGAAATAATCCAAGAATTGCGAGATAACACAGGGAAAAACACAGAGTTGTTGAGCTAAGCAAAAAGGAATACAGATGGCGCCGTGAGCGGCGCAATGCATGCTTACGAAACGGGAGAGGAGAGATACCTTGCGAGCGGCTCTCCTTTCTTTCTCGTTTTTCGTTTTCTTGCCAATTGACCCCTTCGAAGTGTTAACTCTGTTCGGGGTGCAGATTGCTATGTGGCGTGTCAAGAATACGTCCTCTGATATTTCGCGATATCCCTGGTTCTTTTATTAGGGATATTCGCTCCAGGAGTTAGAATTCTGGGTACCTTAAGGTAAATTCTCTGGGAATATCGCCGTAGTTATGTACACCCAAGGAAGCTACCCTTTAGGAACTTCCATCAGGACGACATGGCTTGAGCCCAAAAATATATATATATATATATATATATATATATATAATATATAAATATATATATATATATATATATAATATATAAATATATATATATATATATATATACATATATATATATATATATATATGTATATATATAAATATATATATATATATATATATATATATATATAAATATATTTACATATATATATATATATATATATATATATTTTTGGGCTCAAGCCATGTTGTCCTGATGGAAGTTCCTATAGGGTAGCTTCCTAGGGTATATTACAACTACGGCGATATTCCCAGAGAATTTACCTTAAGGTACCAGAATTCTAACTCCTGGAGCGAGTATCCCTCGTGAAAGGGATATCGCGACATATCAGAGGACGTATTCTAGACACGTCACATGGCAATCTACGACCTGGACAGAGATTTCGTCTCGTAGGAGGTGATTGACGAGATACGAATTCGGGAAAGAAAAAGGGGAGCCGCTCCCAAGGCTTCCCTATCCCCCGATTCGTATGCGTGCCTGGCGCCAATCCTGGCGCCATCTGTATTCCTTTTTGCGTAGCTTAACAACTCGGTGTTTTTTCCAGTTTTTCTCGCAAATCTTGGATTTATTCGGCTTTTCATGGCTTCTTCGTCTTCGTTGGCCTCTGATAAGTTGAGTATAGTGTCTGTTATGTATAAATGTAGGCTCCTGGTAAAATTTTGAGTGATTAATAGGATTAATCTTTGATACAAGAGCCGTAGCCTACCAGAGGTGTCCTGGACACTGTCGCTCGCTAGGTATAAATTAGTTAGTCAGAGCGACATTCCTGGTTGTTTTGCTTTAATAAATTTTAGCTATTTAGCTTTACATAGGATTTCCTTTCGTGCTTAGTATTATTTGGCGAAGTATTCGCCATTCTGGCCTACGCTAGGCCATGTAGCCTAGTCGTTTGGTCCTAGTACTTCATGCATGAATTTGGTTTTTCCGAGTGTAATTAAAATTTTATTGAAGCTTTAGGCTATATTTTATACATTTTAGACTGTGTGGAATATTTCCAAGATTGTATACGTGTGAGTTTCGGTGAATTAGGTAATCGATTCTCTTGGTGCCTAGGCTAATTGCTTATGGAGCCTTAGTATACTTTATCATACTCCCCGGTTGCTTTCTTTTCTTCGGAGAAGGTATGCAATCCCTTTCCCTCTGTTTAAGCCTTGGGCTTATCCCTAAGTGGTTTTTTCCGAATTTATTTTCGATAAAACTATACTAGGGTGTTACTGTACCTTCCTGTTCCTGTAGTTATGGTTCAAGAGGGACAGCACAACAGAGTTTTTAGTCTGAGTCTGTGTTGTCTGGCTTGGGGCAGAGTCCCCCTTGCTGACCTAACACATACAAAGGGAGCTTAGCTCCCTTAGGTCACTACCGAAGGTTTCTGTAGTTATGATTCCTTCTTTTGTGATCGACCAGACTAAGTCCTGTTGCTGTTCTCGGGGGAGGATAAGTTCTTCCCTTGGGAGTAGCAACGCCTTCCTTGCTTTGGTGCTCTGGAAGCTGGCAAGTATTGCTGGCCTTTTCCCTTAGATCTCCCTTAGGCTAAGATAAGTTTCTTGGCTGCGGGTGATCTGTCACTAAAGCAAGGTTGGCAGGACCCTCTTGTCCCTTCCCCCTCTATCTCCGTAATGGCCTAGCCATTACTGTACTGTACCTTGCCGGCCGGCAGAGCTGGCCGGCAGGGGTCTTACTGTACTGTACGTCGTTCTACTTCTGGACCTATTATAGGTTGGGATGTGGAATTGACTCAGCCCATTGCCGGCCGGCAGAGCTGCTGGCCGGCAAGGGTCTTATGTTTTCGAGTGCTGCCCGGACCTCTCTTGGTCCCTCATCCATGCCTGCCGGCAGAGCCGGACGGCATTGGTCAAGGAAGCCTGAATTAGTTTCTCCCCTTCCTTATATGCACTCTTTCGGTTGCCGGGCTTGGAGGTAGTGTACACTCTTATCCCGGCATCCATTCTATTTTCTTCTAGTGCTGTACCTGTCCCGGCTGCCGGCCTGTGAGGCCGGCAGCCGGGCAGGTGTAGTTCTCTGGTTCTTTTGCTGCCGGCTGGCATCGGTCTTTCACCTTTGCCGGCCGGCTTATGTCAGCCCTTGTCTGCCGGTCACCAAGAGTGTGGCCGGCAGCTGGGTACTACCTTGTGTAGTTGCTGGCCGGCAGCCATTGCCGGCCAACACTGGCTGTTACCGGCCAGCAGTAGCTGCCGACCGGCACAGGCATTTGAACCAGAGTGCTGCCGCCCTATAGCTGTTAAGTAGTATACTTTAAAGCTAGTTGTGGTGTGTGCCGGCCGGCAAAGGCTGGCCGGCACACATCCCCCTTATACTGTACTAGTATTCTTCTGTATAGCATATACAGTAAGAAGAAAACTATAGGAAAGGTTTTGGTACAGCACTGTATCTTCTAACACTATTGTGTTTTCTTGCACAGCCCTTTACTGTTGCCCTCAGATAGGAAGCTGAGTTCTTCCCTGTCTATTATCCAGGATTTTAAAATCATTGCTTAGGTGTGAGCTACACCTGTTTCCTATGGAAACCTTGCATTGGTTACTCTAGAAGAGATAAACCTTTTTTATTTTATTATCTGGAAGGCTGCAGCAATGGGTTGTGAGGGAAACACAAGTGTGTGTCTTTCCTTTATGAATTGTTATGCTATAATATGCATATCCAGTGATTCATAGTTCACTTGATACTCATGGAAATTTCTTCTCTTTACAGGAGGACCCTCCGAAGTGCGGAAATGTTTTCTGCAATGTCCGCAGCAAGAACCTCTGCGGACATGAGTGTTGTAGGAGACACGCAGCATGCGCTGTCTCCAAGGATGATCTCCAGTATTGGGACCCTCAGGTATGTACTGTATGCACTAACCTGATTACTGAGGCTTTTGATTCCCCTAGAACGGCGGAATCAAGGGATATAGCAAAGGAAAAGCTTCGTACTTGGGTAAGGGGCTTCAAGAAGAACACCTCTGGCCCTTATCTTCCAAGTGAGAAGATGAGGGCGTATCTTTTTCCCCAGGCATCAGCTGATGCAGTGATTCCCCAGCCTCAAGAGGAGATCCCTCAAGATCAAGTCCAGGTGGACGTGGAAGTCGCAGTTGCAATGCAAGACATCCAGTTGGATGACAGGATGTCTGACCTGGACGATCGTTTGGAAGAAGACCTCCTGGCAGAAGGTCAGGATGAAGTTCAAACCCCGGATGTCGTAGAGAATGTGGTCGACGAGGTGTCGGCCACTCCGGTTCAGATGCCGGAGCCGATCCCCTCAACATCGGCTGGTCTCCCAGTAGAACTGGGACAGGCCCTCTCTTCGATTGTTGGAATGATCCAACAAATGCAGAAGGAGAATCAGGAGAAGGCGGCTGCAATGGAACTGCGTATGCAGTCCCTGGCAGAATCACATGGGCCCCGGAAAAGGCTCAATGTGAAAGACCTTCCCATATGCTCAGATGCTAACCCATGAAGGTATGCTGAGCACATGCCGATGACGACTGGAAAGATCGTCATCTTGGATAAGCTGGGTTCAGTTCCCCTAGAGGAGGTAGAATTCTGGCCCAGCAAGGCATCATATCCGGACTGCTATGTCCGGCTGAGAAAAGAACCAGCTTCAAGGGAGGAGACAGAGCCGAAGGAGGTCATTATTATGGACCACGCTAAGGCTCAAGCCCTACTTTCATCCTCGATGAAAGAGAGGGGCTTCTCTAACTCGAAGGTAGCTGCATTGAGCAAGAAGCTCCCTTCTTTTGTGTCCTCTCCTGATAGAGCCTTCCCCTTTTTACAGAAAGGGTTTGCGGCTGTCCTAAAGGCAGTCGAGGCCGGCAAGCCTTGCCCCTCCCTGGAGGAGTGTAAACCCTTGTCGCTGGCCCTGCCTATGGACCACAAAGACTGGAAGGATGTCCATCTGACATTCTCAGTGGGAAAGTTGGAGGCTGATATTGCCGGACGGCAATTCGGCGAGGACCTCCCCAAGCTGTCCGAATCTCTTTTACAAAGAGAGTTCGAGACAAAAGAAAGACTGGCTGCCTCAATGTCTCATCAGACTACTCTTGAGACAATGGCAAGTGACCCCAAGGTCCATGAAATGTTCATGGTAGTGGCTAAGTCTCACCTAGCCACAGTGACGAAGGACCTTTATGGCTTCGTCAAGGCAAGGAGAGCTTGCAGGGAGTTCGTGTTCACCGGGGCTTCGGTGAGACACGAGCCAAGGAAGTTAATCTCCTCCAACATTTGGGGAAAAGACCTTTTCCCTACCGATGTGGTCAAAGAGGTTGTTGATAAGGCCGCCGTGGAGAATAGAAACCTTCTCCAGAAGTGGGGCCTGGCTATCAAAAGAAAATCTTCCCCGGATGAGGGTCCTCAACCAAAGAGGAAGAATATGAGGACTAGGCTACCGTCTCGGCCAGCCAAGCCTTATAGACAGCAACAGCAACTGCAATTGCCATTGCCTCCAGTGCCCCAGATGGTGGCACAAACCCCGACTACTTTTCAGTGGGTACCCCAGACTGTGCCAGGTCAGTCAACCACATTCACCCCAACGTTCGAAAGACAGTCTTCTTCCTTTCGTGCAAAACCTAGAGGAGCAGCTAGAGGCTCGTCTAGGCGCCCCTCAAGGGGAAGGGGATTCAGAGGTGGTCGTGGTCAGGGAGGCAAGACCTCAGGACGGCAGTCCAAGTGAAACGATACCGGTAGGAGGGAGACTGATGAAATTTTGGGATCGCTGGACCTTCGATCCCTGGGCCCAAAGCCTACTCAAGAATGGACTGGGCTGGAGCTGGTACAGCACTCCACCCCCGTGCCTTCGGTTTTTCCAACACTCCACCCCCGTTTTGGAGGAGTACGTTCAAGAACTGTTGGAGAAAAAGGTGATCCGAAAGGTGAAGTCCATCAAATTCCAAGGGAGGCTGTTTTGTGTTCCCAAGAAAGACTCGGAAAAGCTCAGAGTCATTCTGGACTTGTCGCCACTCAACAAGTTCATAGTGAATTGCAAATTCAAGATGCTAACACTGCAACACATAAGGACCTTACTGCCCAAGAGGGCATACTCAGTCTCTATAGACTTGTCAGACGCCTATTGGCACATTCCAATCAGCCGTCGACTCTCCCCCTACCTAGGGTTCAGGCTACAACGGAGACTGTACGCCTTCAGAGCCATGCCATTCGGGCTAAACATAGCACCAAGGATTTTCACGAAGCTTGCGAGCGCAGCTCTCAAACAATTACGCCTAAAGGGAATTCAGGTAGTAGCCTACCTGGACGACTGGCTGGTGTGGGCAGCATCCGAGACCGAATGCTTGCAAGCTTTCAGTCGGGTGATCCAGTTCCTAGAGTACCTAGGCTTCAAGATCAACAGAAAAAAGTCTCGACTTTCTCCATCCCAAAAGTTCCAGTGGCTGGGAATCCACTGGGACCTTTTGTCACACAGTTTCTCCATCCCGACGAAGAAAAGGAAGGAGATAGCGGGCTCTGTCAAGAGACTTCTAGATTCCGAAAGGATATCAAGACGCGAACAGGAGAGGGTACTAGGCTCTCTCCAGTTTGCTTCAGTGACAGACCCAGTGCTAAGAGCACAGCTAAAGGATGCAACCGGAGTTTGGAGAAGGTATGCATCAAACGCGCGAAGAGACCTGAGAAGACCAGTGCCGCCTCGGCTACGTACTCTTCTCAGACCTTGGTCCCAAGCCAGACATCTAAAGAAGTCGGTTCTTCTTCAGCCACCTCCCCCGTCGATGACGATTCACTCAGACGCCTCAAAGGAGGGATGGGGAGGTCACTCTCATCGGAAAAAAGTCCAGGGGACTTGGTCCAAGCTATTCAGGACCTTTCATATAAACTTTCTAGAAGCTATGGCAGTGCTCCTTACCTTAAAGAAAGTCTCCCCGCGTCACTCGATCCACATAAGATTGGTGATGGACAGCGAGGTGGTTGTGAGATGCTTGAATCGACAAGGGTCGAGGTCACCACCTCTCAACCAAGTGATGTTAGCCATTTTCCGATTGGCGGAAAAGAAGAAGTGGTACCTGTCGGCAGTTTACCTTCAAGGAGTCCGCAATGTGACAGCGGACGCTCTATCCAGGTTCACACCGATAGAGTCGGAATGGTCCTTAGACGCAGGATCATTCTCCTTCATTCTGAATCAAGTCCCAGAACTGCAAATAGACCTCTTTGCGACGAAAGACAACAAGAAGTTGCCCCTGTACGTGTCCCCGTACGAGGACCCCTTAGCGGAAGCAGTGGACGCAATGTCCCTCGACTGGAACAGATGGTCCAGGATTTATCTGTTCCCTCCTCACAACCTTCTGTTGAGGGTCCTCAACAAACTGAGATCCTTCAAGGGGGTAGCGGCAATAGTGGCCCACAAGTGGCCGAACAGTATGTGGTTCCCCTTGGCGTGGGAACTACAGATGAAGTTCGTGCCGCTACCACATCCAGTTCTGACCCAGCGAGTCCAGAAGTCGACTGTCTGCGCTTCATTACAGAAAACCCGGACCCTGCAGCTCATGATTTTCTCGCCCTTGCGGTGAAAAAAGCGTTTCGGGATTTCGAAAGCCAGCATAGACTTCCTAGAGGAATATAAGTGCAAATCGACTAGAAGGCAATATGAGTCATCTTGGAGAAAGTGGGTGGCCTTTGTAAAGGCAAAGAATCCGCAGGAGATCTCAACAGACTTCTGCTTATCTTTCTTCATCCACCTCCATGGCCAAGGGTTGGTAGGTAACACGATTTCAGTGTGTAAATCCGCTTTGATGAGACCCATTTTATTTGCCTTCCAGATCGACCTAGGTAACGAGATCTTTAATAAAGTTCCGAAAGCCTGCGCTAGGCTCAGACCTTCAGCACCTCCAAAGCCCATCTCATGGTCTTTAGACAAAGTTCTTCATTTCGCCTCCCTGTTGAGCAATGAAGAATGTGCGTTAAAGGATTTGACACAAAAAGTTATTTTCCTATTTGCACTCGCGTCCGGGGCCAGGGTTAGTGAGATCGTAGCCCTCTCGAGAGAGGCAGGTCGTGTTCAGTTCCTGGATGGGGGGGATCTGAACCTGTTTCCGGATCCTACGTTTCTCGCCAAGAATGAGTTACCCACCAACAGGTGGGGTCCCTGGAGAATCTGCCCTCTGAAAGAAGATGCATCTCTATGTCCAGTAGAATGCCTAAAGGTCTATCTTCGTAGAACTTCAGACTTCAAGGGTGGTCAACTATTCAGGGGAGAAACATCAGGCTCAAATTTATCTCTGAATCAACTCAGGGCGAAAATCACATATTTTATTCGCAGAGCGGATCCTGACAGTACACCCGCAGGTCACGATCCGAGGAAAGTTGCCTCATCCCTAAATTTCTTTAATTGTATGGATTTTGAACATCTCCGTTCATACACGGGCTGGAAGTCTTCCAGGGTGTTCTTTCGCCACTATGCGAAGCAAGTAGAGGAACTTAAGAGATCTGTGGTAGCAGTGGGTCGTGTAGTTAACCCTACTGTTTAACTCTGCGAGGAACAGTGGTCTTAATTGGGACGATTAAGTCCAGGGTGAGTGTGTAGGTACATACTGTACTACAAACTAAATGAGGGCACCAAGTGCCCATATAGACTGTTCCTTCTTTCAAAGGTGAACCTAGCATAAGTTCAGACATGTGTGCCGAGCGTTTCTAACGCTAATGTGATTGATTTGTAATACAGACTTTTATGACTTGATACCTTGGTATCTTATTAAAGTGGTGTTTAATGGTTTTTCTTTCAGATAAACAAGTTCTGTTTACTATCATACTTATGCTTAAAGTTTTGGGTTACCCTCTTTTATATATATATATATATATATATAATTGTTGTTAACCTGTCTGTTTATTATCTGTCAATAAACTTGTTCTTGAGAACCTTTCGTCTCTTTCACCTGTGTCAATTTATTGGTATAATTGAGCATTTTGATTCTATGTATCTTATCTGGGATAATTCTGATAGAATTGTTCTGTTATGCAAGCTATGTTGCATTGGTTTATGTAGTCCCCTAATGGGTGGACTCCGTCCCTTAAAGGGACGAGGGCGGTTTTATTAGTTTCTTCCTATGCGGATATAAACC